>NC_068988.1:64884601-64885097 GCF_001194135.2 Octopus bimaculoides | reverse complement strand
TATATATATATATATATATATATATATATGCATATATATACACACATATAGATATATAAATACACATACCTATGCATGCACATACATACATGTATATATATATATATATGCACACACAAGCATATATCTATCTATAATTATCAATCTGCATACAGACGCGCATATATATATATATATATATATATACATATACTCACACATTTAAAAACCCCCCAAAAAATAAAAATAAGCTTGCAGAATTTGACATATGGAAATCAGCAAATCAGAATATATCACAAAGCAGAAACAAGACAATATGGAAATGAAAATAAAACTACATATATAAATAAATAAAAGCTCAAATAAAAACAATGAAAAATATATCCGTTTTGTTATTATTTTCACCAATTCTAAGAGGAACCATTGACTTCTTTCTCTCTTAGACAACTTCAGATTGTTTGGTTGTTGTTTAAGTTTTTGCTGTGTCTTCTTTATTGATTTATACATATTATATATA
>NC_068988.1:64878231-64883231 GCF_001194135.2 Octopus bimaculoides | reverse complement strand
AGGTGATAAAGTCAAACTATATATATACATCTCCTTAGGGATTGCATCAATAGTGTAATATCATATGTTATTGAATACTGAAGCATATGTAACAGACAAAATAAAGGGCTATCAAATCCAAACCCATATTCATTTTTGTCTCATTACTGATATGTTCTTATATTACATCATAGCCCATATCAGACTGTGCAGGACCCTGTATGAAATAACAATGGCGGGAGTTTAACATGATTCACAATAAAAATTGAAACCAGTATGGAAAAGTTATCATGTATTTCTGCACATCCAATCATATGTATTTATTTCACAAGTTTGACAAATGCCTTGGCATGAAACTATAAACACCAGAGTCATGGCAACAGCAAAGTCAACTAATAAAGAAAATAGAGATAAATAGTGTAGGTATACCTTTTCCCACGTGACAAAGTCAGACAGTCAGTCATTGTAGGGAGTCAGCAGTAATAGAGTCGTTGTATGAGTTCTCAGTTGGAATCAGAGTCAGTTATGTGTTATATGTGAGTTTGAGTTACTATCAATCAAGGTAGACGTTTCAAGTCATTGTCTTGGGAGCTATCAGTGATAGCATGATAGACGAGCCAAAGATAATAAAATGTGGAATACCGCCACAACATAACGGTGGTGACAAGAATATTACAGTGCCAACAGTAACATACAAGTGGACGAGGATCCACATTATAATAGATAAGTAAGCAGACAGACAGATATGTAGATAGATAGAGAAGCAAGTAGATAGATAGGTAGTTAGGTAGGTATGTAGTTAAATTGGTAGATAGGTGCATAGATTGGTAGATAGATACGTAGATAGATAGCAAAATAGATAATATTAAATAAATAGGCAGATAGATAGATTGAAAAGCAGTAAAAAAAAAATATGGAAATGAGGCAATGATAAACTGGATGGGAAACGAATAGAAGAGAATAAATTGGATTACAGAATATAGATTAAAATTAGGGTGTTGCAAATTTTTCTGCAATAACATTAGGAATCGACAAACTGAAATCTCTTCTCCCCTACACAGCTAATCAGGTATGGTGTTCCCTTAATCATTTATAGATTTTCTACCTCATTGGCTCTGTTCTGTAACACACAATTACATCATGCAAATGGAAGGGCTGCACCATACCCTGGCAACATCCTTCCTAAATTACACTTTGAAAGATTATTGCTTGTATGTGTATGTATGTATAAATAGATACATATACACACACATATAATATATATGGATGCACATATTTGTATGTATAGAAACACAGATATTCCATATAGTTTGTAAATAAGTGTATATCAGAGCTTAATTTGCATAAACACACCACAGGTACACACGGACTAATGTTAGTGCAGCAAAGACGTTATAACAGTTATGTATTTGCGCATGAAAATTGTATGTATATATTTACATGTGTTTATGTGTGCATGTGTATGTGTATATATATGTGTGTGTTTATGTATGCATGCATATGCAAACACAAATACACACATATATGCATACATACAAATCAACATCATTTAATGTCTGTTTTCTATGCTGGCATGGGTTGGACATACATGTATGTATGTATATGTATACATGTATATATGTATACATACATATGTATATACATATAGATGTGTGTGTATGTGTATATATATATATATATATATATATATATATATATATATATATATTTATATATACATGCATACATATATGTACATATGTATACATACATATATACGTATATATATGTATGCATATAAATGCTGTCATGTTCATTATTACAAGCAAATTAGAAATATGAATCTATTGAAAATCTATTACTTTTATGCACGTGTGTGTGACATACATATGTATACACATACGTATACACATGCATATATAAATAACCAAAACACATTTGCATAAAACACATCCTTTATAACTGTTTACAAAGTTCCTTCAGTGTGTGTGTGTGTGTGTGTGTGTGTATAGCACATATATATATTTGAATGTGTGTGTGTGTACATAACACATATATATTTGTGTCTGTGTATATATATATATATATGTAACACATATTTGTGTGTGAGTATAACGCATATATATATATATATATATATATATATATATATATATATATATATATTTGTGTGTGTGTGTGATGTGGACATGAGTGTGTAGTTAGTTAAGAGTTTTGATAGACAACCACATTCTTTAAGATTCTAATGGCAACAACCACAACTAGCATTAAGTCTCAACATTCCAATCTCCAAACGCTTCTCTCTCTCTCTCTAAAGATTTTTACCATTCCATACTCTCAGCTGCTATCATCAATCTAATCTGAAAGCAGCAGAATCATTTAAATCAAATTATTTTGATATTTTATTTTGCATAGATCTTATTTCTTCACTTTCATGCTTTGCACAGAGAGTCGTTGTTGTTGTTGCTGCTGTTGTTGTTGTTGCTGCTGCTGCTGCTGTTGTTGTTGTTGTTGCTGTTGTATACCTCATGTAGCTGCAGCAGCAGCAGTAGTTTTATTTTTATCATTTGGTAATTTCTTTTGTTTGGTTTCACCTTCAACATTTTTTTTTATTCTTTGAAAAGAACTCAATACTTTGTGGTTGCTTCGGTGCATACGCATACGTGCATATATGCATGTCTGTTTATAAGTGTGTGCACATATACTGAGTGTATTTTTAAAGCTATTTATTTATTTCTATCAATCCGTCTATCTATATGCAACAAAACCTCCTTAAACTAGAATTCCCTAATCCTATAATCCTTACCAGAATTAGGATCCTGAAGAAATTTACCTTTATCTTTATACCTATAGATCTCTATTTCTATCTATCTACTCTCTTTCTATTTGTATATTGTGACTTAAACTACATGACAATTAGCAGGCTTTTATAATTCCATGTGTAGCCTTATCTACTGAGAGAGGAAATTGCAAACGCAGTTCATAATATATAAAACAGTGAGCTAGTATTACCATTCAGTAAGAATCTCTGAGGAAGTGAAGACTAAGAAAATTCACCTTATCCAAATTGCATAATATGACCATAATTTTCAGTGAATCACATGTTAAGATGACATGATTTATGAACCAAATTCTCCAATTTTGTTTTTATTTTCTTTCTATCTATGTGAATATACATACATAACAGTTCTCCTGTTGTCAAATTGTCTGCTTATTTTGTGCCTTTGGGTTATATGTAATAAGAGATACTTTACTAGAAAAACAGGTAGGGGTTAGTGACAGGAAGAGCATCCAGCTGTAAAGCATGTGTCTTAACAGTATATTTGTGTAATCCATGCAAGCATGGAAAAGTGGATGTAAAATAAGAGAACAAATTTCAACAGGGTTCTTTCAGTTTCAATTCACCAAATTCAATAAAATAAAACTTTTGTCACCTTAAGGTTATAAAAGATGTTTGTGCAAGTTGCCATATAGTGGAACTGAACCCAAAACCACATTATTGGGAAATGAAATTCTTGACCACACGGCCATGCTTGTGTCTTCACACACATATAAAAAGGTCACAGGTTCTTAAGGTTACTGGATTCTGTTCCACATATAATTCCCACTGGATGAGCTTCCAATCTGATGCAGGATTACTTTTTGCCAGCTGAACAGGTAATGAAGTATTCTGCTCAAGAACACAACATATTGCCTGCTCATGGAATTGAAACCACAGTCTTATGATCATGAGTGTAACAGCCTTACCACTAAGCCACATACCTCCTCTCACACACACAAACAAATACATTTATCTATATCCATAAATTTATATATGCCTACAGATACATATAGAGACATCAAATATCTATATATGTGTGTGTGTGTGTGTGTGTGTATATATATATATATATATATATATGGCAAGCTTCTTTCAAGTTCCTTTTGCCAAATCCACTCACAATGCTTTGATCAGCCTGAGGCTATAGCAGAAAAAAACTTGCCCATGGTGGTGTGCAGTGGGACTGAACCTGAAACCATGTGGTTGGGAAAGAAGTTTCCTACCACAACACACACACAAACATATGCACACATTTATAGTAAACTATAATTCAAAAGAATGATTTACTGTATTTTAGCGTGTATAAAGAGCCCTTTTTTTCTGTCAAAAATTAGGTTAAGAAAATATGGGAGTTTCTTATACATGGATAGTATTATAATCCCTTACAAAACCATTTTTCCCAATTTTAAACCCCCAAAATTCGAGGGTTCTTTATACATGTTAAAATACGGTACTTCCCTCCAAGGGATCAAAAAGATAGATCCAGTTAGTATCAGCAAACAGTATAATGAATACATTTTGCTATAGGTGGAGGAGTGCATGTATGTGTATAATAGACTGTGTGTGTAACAACGTGTGTGTGTGTGTGTGTGAGTATAAATATATTTGTGTATGAATGAATGAGTGTGTGTGTGTGTGTGTGTGACAGTGTGTGTATGTGTGTGACAGTGTTTTGCATGTGTATTTTGAATGTACATCTGTGTATGAGGGAATATTTTGCTTTGCGTGTGAATGTGTGCTTGTAAATATATGTCATTGTGTGTGTGTGCGTGTGTGTTTATATATGTCAACATGCTTGTGTGTGTATACATGTGTGTGGGAAATCTGACAAGGCATCTCTATATTATATGGTTTCCAATATCAGGTTCTTGAGACAAACTATTCAGTCAATGATTGCCTGACTCCTCACCAAATATTTTACACACACACACACACACACGTAGAGATATACATATGTATACACACATACATACACACACATAAATACATGTATGCACCCACACAAATATACACATACATATATATACACATATTCATATATACATTACATATATACAAATACATTCATATATATACATATACACAAACATATTTGTATATACACACACATATATATCTATCTATATATATATATATATATATATATATATATATATATACATATACACAAACATATTCATATTTATATATATATAGATATATACATACATACATACATATA
>NC_068988.1:64876256-64877190 GCF_001194135.2 Octopus bimaculoides | reverse complement strand
TATATATATAACTTGTTTCAGTTGTTTCAATTGTTAGACTGCGGCCATGCCGGGGCACCAACTTGAACAATTTGTCTACAAATGAATCGACCCCAGTACTTTTGTTAATCCTGTTACTTATTTGGTGTCTTTTGCTGAACTGCTAAGTAATAGCAATATAAACACACCAACATCATTTGTCAAGTGGCAGTGGGGAAACAAACACAGATAGAAAGACACATACACATACACACACATATATGAAGGGCTTCTATCAGTTTCCATCTACTAAATCCACTCACAAGGCTTTAGTTGGCTTAAAACTGTAGCAAAAGACTTGTCCAAGGTGCAATGCAGTGGGACTGAACCTAGAACCATGTGGTTGGTAAGTAAGCTTCTTATCCCACAGCCATGCCTGCACCTACATATATATATATATATATATATATATATATGTAAAAACACACACATATATATATATATAAACACATATATGTGCTTTTTTGTATGGAAGAAAAATGCACCAACAGAAGTTTGGTTAAGTCTGTAAGTAACTTTTATTACTTTACCATATGAGTAGTGCTATTCCATACACCATTCTTAGATCTTGGATTTTCTTGTATTATAAGGTACATGTCTAAGTATGTATGCCTTTATATATTTAATCCTTTATATTGAACACTCAATATTCCATCTATTCAATAAGACATATTTCATATATTCAATAAGACATTCAATACTTTATTTCATAGTACCATCCATTTTTATTTTATATTATATATTGTATATTATGTTATATATTGTATATTATATTATATATTGTATATTCCATATTCTATATCCCACATTGGTTTTGCAGGAATATAAATAAGACATAAAAAACAGACAGTGTTGGAACTCTTTTAAACAAAATAATATATTCCTCTATACACAATCATACCACCCCCCCCTTTTT
>NC_068988.1:64875186-64875690 GCF_001194135.2 Octopus bimaculoides | reverse complement strand
ACACATACATATACTCTTTCCCTCTCTTTCATTATTTTCATTCCTTCAAATTAATTTCTAAATATTATTTATCAAAATTTGCAATATAATTATAAAATCATATTCATGAATTTTTCTTTAACATCTCCCAATCTTATTCGTCGTTTATTACTTAGTTAATCAAATTTAATCTATTATCAAGTTAGAAAAAAGGAAAAATAAAAAAGCAAAACCTTCCCCACCTTTTTTTTTAAAAGCTTTAATATGTTATTCATTTAAATTGAAATCCTCTCATTATCATTATTATTATTATTATCATTATTATTATTATTATTATTATTATTATTATTATTAATCACCATCGTCATCATTAGCTTCTAAATAAAAGTTAAACAATGTGGTAGTCACAAAGGGTATTGGGTATTTTTCCTCCTCCTCCTACTACCATCGCCACCACAATCTATTGCCACTGTTGGTACCCAATCATCAAAGGAGAAACATCAAAGCTAAACACAACAGCAATAA
>NC_068988.1:64874368-64875176 GCF_001194135.2 Octopus bimaculoides | reverse complement strand
TATATATATATATATATGGAGAGAGAGAGAGAGAGAGAGATAGAGAGACATATACATGCTCACATCTTTCTCATGTTACTGTCATAAGAAATACTACAGAATTAAATTATTCTATACTTGATCACTCGCAAAGAAATATTTAAAGCTTTACTCTTTCAAAAGACATTCCTGCAGATTAGATTCTATATCTACTATGGTTTTTGTACAAGAAGACACTCTTCCATTTTACCATACCTCACAATTACAAGCACAGACAAAGAAGAAAATACACATATACATATCCACACAGACACAAAAACGTGCAGACATACATACATACGACATAAAAGTACACATAAATATACACAGACATATAAGCATACATGAACATATTTACAGGGCATAAAAACACTCATATAGATTCATACATACATGTAGACACACACAACCTACCCCTCACAAAAGCATGTATACATACATATATATATATATATATATATATATATATATATATATATACACATACATATACTCTTTCCCTCTCTTTCATTATTTTCATTCCTTCAAATTAATTTCTAAATATTATTTATCAAAATTTGCAATATAATTATAAAATCATATTCATGAATTTTTCTTTAACATCTCCCAATCTTATTCGTCGTTTATTACTTAGTTAATCAAATTTAATCTATTATCAAGTTAGAAAAAAGGAAAAATAAAAAAGCAAAACCTTCCCCACCTTTTTTTTTAAAAGCTTTAATATGTTATTCATTTAAATTGAAATCCTCTCATTATCATTATTATTATTATTATCATTATTATTATTATT
>NC_068988.1:64868988-64874084 GCF_001194135.2 Octopus bimaculoides | reverse complement strand
CCTCCTCCTACTACCATCGCCACCACAATCTATTGCCACTGTTGGTACCCAATCATCAAAGGAGAAACATCAAAGCTAAACACAACAGCAATAACATCAGCAGTCACTACTACTACTACTACTACTACTACTACTACTACTACAATTTTCACATACAATTCCATTTATATCAAAGTGCATTAAATTATGGGTGACACATTGGAAAAATATGTGTATGTATATATATATATATATATATATACACACACACACACATATATATATATACATACATATATATATACACATACATATATATATATATATATATATATATATATATATATATATATATATATATATATATATATATATATATATATATATATATATATATATACATACATATATATACATACATATATATATGTATATATATACACACAGAGACACACACATGTGCTTATGTATATGTCACGTGCATAAACACACAAATTGCATGTGTGTGTGTGTATACACACACAAACTAGGACCATCTTAGCACCACTGTGGGCCAATACAAGCAAATCAATGCCCTTTTGGGCCTTATACTATTTATTTATTGATGGCAAGCCACAGCAGGCATAGATTAGAATTGGGTTGCTAGACCTATGAGGCCTCTGGGTAACTGCCTTGTGTACCCATGTCTTAAGACTGTTCTGATACAAACATTAATGCATATAAACACACACACACATACATACATACACACATATATATTTATATATATGCTGCCTTAAATTTTAATAATCCTTTCTATTAAAAGCACAAGGCATGAAATTTTGTGGGATAGGACTAGTCGATTACATTGACCCCAGTGTTTCACTGGTACTTAATTTATCAACTCCGAAAGGATGAAAGGCAAAGCCGACTATAGTGGGCTCACCTTAAGTAATAACTATGACAATGATTTCAACTTTTCACATAAGGTTAGAAATTTCAGAGGAGGAGCAAGTCAACTTCATTAACCCCAGTTTTCAACTCCTACTTATTTTATTAACTCCAAAAAGATGAAGGGCAAAATCACCCACCGTAAAATTTGAACATAGACAGATAAAATGCCACTAAGCATTCTGTAAGCATGCTAATGATTCTGCCAGCTCACCACCTATAATAATAATAACAAGAGCACACAGAGAGCGCAAACCTCTGCCAAGACAACACCAACATCCTCTCAACGATTAGCTGGAGATGATTTTTAAAATGAGAATATCTGAAATAAACTTGACTGCTCTCGCGAATGAGAATACTAATAATAAACCCAACTGCTCTCAAAAATTAAGTAAAAAAACTGGAAAAATAATCTGGGATCCTTGTCCAATACCAAATCGATCCCAAAGTCTAATCAGTTAATGCCAGTCACAAGGCCAAACATCCCTGAAAGTTTCATCCATATCAATCCAGCGGTTCTTGAGATATCTTGTCCATGGACAAATATGCCTGAAAACAATACCTTCGCTTTTGCTAAGGTGGAGGTAATAATAATAATAATAGTGGTTTCAAATTTTGGCACAAGGCCAGCAATAATAATGATAATGGTAATTTTGATTTCTAAAAGTAAGCAGAAAGTCATATTTAGAGGAGGGGGACATAGAATGTTTTTGGTATTTATATTAATTCCTGTTTCCCCACCAAACCTCAGTACCATGAAAAAGGTAAAGCAAAGATCACCCATTGTCAGGTGAGAGGTGTCAAATAATTGTAATTAATAAGGTCTTCATTTGCTACAAGCTCTCAAAGACAAAATGTAAAGGATAATAAAACAAAGTAGGGGTTTTACAGAAAACTATATACAAAAAGAAAAGAAGAAAAACAAGAAATTAGAAAAATACAATAATGGTTTTGAGCCGGCAGTTTTTGAGGTGAGGGGCAAGTCGATTACATCAACCCCAGTGGTCAACTGGTACTTGTTTTATCAACCCTGAAATGAGGAAAGGCAAAGTCAACCTTGATGGCATTTGAATTCAGAACGTAAGGATGATCAAAATGCTGCTAAACATTTTGGCCAGTGTGCTAATGGTTCTGCAAGCTTGTCACCAAATAGAAGGAATAATAATAATAATAATAATAATAATAATAATAATAATAATAATTATGCTTTCTAGTTTTGGCACAAAGCCAACAATTTTGAGAGAAGGTGGGGCTAAATTAATTATATTGATCTCAGTACTTGACTGATATTTTATTTTATTAACCCCGAAGGATGAAAGGCAAAGTTGACCATGAGAGGATTTGAACTCAGTATGTAAAGAGCTGGAAGAAATACCACTAAGTATTTTCTCTGATGTGCTAACTATTCCGCCAACTCACTGCCATAATAATAATAATAATAATAATAATAATAATAATAATAATAATAATAATAATAATCCTTTCTTCTATAGACACAAGTCCTGAAATTTTGTAGGAGTGGGCTAGTTGATTACATCAATCCCAGTGCGTAACTGGTACTTATTTTATTTTTTTCTACTCTAGGCACAAGGCCCGACATTTTTGGGGAGGGGGCCAGTTGATTAGACCGACCCCAGTATGCAACTGGTACTTAATTTATCGACCCCAAAAGGATGAAAGTCAAAGTCAACCTCGGTGGAATTTGAGCTCGGAATGTAAAACCTGAAAAAATACTACAAAAAAGCACTTTCTCCAGTGTGCTGATGACCTGCCAGCTTCTTGGTTTAATAATAATAATAATAATAATAATAATAATTTTGGCACAAGGCCAGCAATTTAAGGGGAAGGGTATGCCAATTACATTGACCCCAGTGTTCAACTGGTACTTATCTTACTGACCCCAAAAGAATGAAAGGCAAAGTCAATCTTGACAGAATTAGAACTCAGAGCACGAAGAGAGATGAAATACTGCTATGTATTTTTCCCAGCATGCTAACGATTCTGCCAGTTCACCACATTAACACAATAATAATAATAACAGTAATAATAATAATAATAATGATCATTTCTAACTTTGTCTCGAGACTATAGATTTTGAAGTGGAAGAGGTGTAAGCAATTTAACTGACTCCCTGTGTCTTGATTAGTACATATTTTAATGACCCCAGAAAGATAAAAGGCAAACTTGGGACTTCACAGGACTTGAACTCAGAATGTAATCAAATATTATCATATACCACAAAGGCATTAGCTAGAAGCTGTAGATGCTGTACTGTAAATTCAGTCAATCACCTTAATCATAATTTTAGTACAGAAATACTTTTATGGTAATAATAATAATACTATTAATGATAACACTAATAATAATACAATAAATAAATAGATATAACACTAAAAAAAAGGGAAATTAGTTTCCGGATGATTCTATCATTTGCTACTTACTGGCATTGTCTGACTACCATGGAGAGCATTAATTGCTGCTTGTGCCTCAGCGTGAGTAGAGAACTTGACAAATGCACAACCTGCAAAAGTATTTAATATTGGAAAAATGTCAACTCTAATTCAGAAAAAAAATCATTGAAAAACATAGAAAATAAATACATAAAGAAAAATCAATGAAATCAATCAATCAATCAATGACAATAATATATTTTAAAAAATCATTAAAATAAAATGAAGATGAAGTGGGGGTGGTAAAAAAAAAATCACTGAAAAAGTGAATAAAACAAGAGAGAGAGAGGGAGGGAGGGAGAGAGAGAGAGAGAGAAAGGGAGGGAGAGAGAGAAGGAGGGAGGGAGGGAGAGAGAGAGAAAGGGAGGGAGAGAGAGAGAGAAATCCAATCCAAAATATAATGATAGTCACTACAACTGCTGTGTAGGCTTAGAGATGGTCTGTGTTGGCATTTATCAGATTGAGAAGAATAAAAATAGAATAGAAGAGGTTGTATAAGTTGGTGGGTCTTGTGATAAAGTAGTGGAGATTAACATTTCAGTCAGTGCCTTTTGTTCTCTGTCAAAGTGTCTTGTCCAAATCTGCAGTCTTATACTTCATCTTACAGTCCAAAATTTTAATCTGCCTGAAATGTTTGGTCTTCCCCACTTGTAATGCCACATTTGTTTCTTCTTCAGTTTCTTTTCAATTGTAATTTCTATCATTTCCAGAAAAAGAAAAAAACAGAAATTGTTATTTTCACCAGTTACTGTTATTTAACCTCAGGTTAGTCCTGATTGAGTAGAACTATGATCAAAGGAACTCCAACTGTGACCATCATGTCTGTGAGTGAATGGATAAACAGTTTGCTTCTTGACCATGTGGTTTTGGCTTCAGTTCCACTGCATGGCACCTTGAGCAAATATCTCTTACCAAAACTCTGGATTTGGTTGATGGAAACACACACACACACAATGTAAACTGTGCCTAGTAAAAAGCCCTAAAACCAAGGTGCCGTGTAAAAAGCATTGGTGTGGGTGCTAGTGCCATGTAAAAAGCACATAGTACATTCCATGGATTGGTTGGCATTAGGAAGGGCATCTAGCCATAGAAACCAAGCCAAACAGACTATGGAGCCTGGTGTGGTCCCTGACCTTGCAGTTCCTGTCAAACTGTCCAACCCATGCCAGCATAGAAAACAGATGTTAAGTGTTGATGATGATAATATATATATATATATATATATGTATGTGTGTTTGTGACCCCAAGTCTTGATATTCCACGTTAGTTATAAAACACTCACCAGATATAGACTTTTGTTTCTGACACATAAGCTGCAAGTTTAAAAGAGATAAAGAGGAAAGATTTTGTACTCTGTAACCCTTTCGTTACTGTATTAATTCTGAGATGCTCTGTGTTTCTTTCAATTAATTTTAAATATAACAAAGAATTTAGTAAAATAACTTAGTTATCATTAAGCAATTGTTAGGAACATAAATTGTGACTAAGTTTTCATGGAAGATTTTAATTCAAAACTTATGAAAACAAGACATTTGTACTCAGAGCCAGAGACAGTTTCAGTTGGGTTCGTAACGAAACAGTTGAGATCTGTTGATGTTGTTTAGCTTCAGAGCAGCTCTGATGAAAGCAGTTCCAGATGTGACCATCCTGTCATTTTTCCTGTCAATGTATATCTAGTACTACATTATTTAATGCAATGATTGATGACCTTTTTTAACCCACGACTCATTGAACAAA
>NC_068988.1:64864604-64868978 GCF_001194135.2 Octopus bimaculoides | reverse complement strand
ATTGATGACCTTTTTTAACCCACGACTCATTGAACAAAATGCTTAAAGTGTTATGACACATCATAACTTTTCTAGTAGTTTTGTTCATCTTTTTTTTTTTAGCTTTTAATTGTTTTAGTCATTAGACTGCGACCATGCTGGGACACCACTTGAAGAATTTTAGTTGAATAAATCGACCCCAGCACTTATTCTTTTGAAGTTTGATACTTATTCTGTCAGTCTCCACTAAGATATGGGGATGTAAACATACCAACACTTGTTGCCATACAGTGGTAGGGGACAAACAACACACACACAATGTTCTTCTTTCAGTTTCTGTTTACCAAATCCACCCACAAGGCACTGGTCAGCTTGAAGCTATAGTTGGAGACACTTGCCCAAAATGCCACGCAGTGGGACTGAACCCAGAACCATGTGGTTGGGAAGAAAACTTCTTACTACACAGCTATACCTATATATTAAGACAACAAATAAATATGGAAATTGTTTTAGAACAGAAATGGATGCATGTATTGCACTTTGATACATCCACGCAATGCATCAAAAGCATGATTTTTTTAAATGTCCTGACATTTAATAACTCATCTCAAAAAGTTGTTGAGTGCATTAGGTAACTTGTGCACCAGAGTGTAGTGGTTGAATATGTGTGAGTTTCTGTTTTTAAGATGGTAGCTTGTGATAGAGAAATCTGGCTGCTATTTCTAGCAGACCGAAGCTGCATTGGTGGTTTGTCCTTCAAGGCCTTTTCTCTAGCAGCATTATTGAAGTGATCTGACATTGATCAATAATTGGCAATGGGTTGCAAAATCAGTACATATAGGGTTACAACAGATTGATTGCTCCTCAGTACACTGTTGACACTTTACTTTTTTTTGTCTCTTTGTTATCTTAGGATGAGGAACAAAAAAGTCGGGATGAGCCCCAACAGGGTTTGAACCTGGAACTGAAAAGGCCAGAATCTATGTCCTTTATTGTATTTCTGACACAGCCACATAGTGATACATTTCATACATTAGCATTATATGTCTGCCCTCAATTTCTTTCTATCTAAGTCAGTGGTTCTCAACTGGGGGTTCATATGATCCCCCTCCCCCACTCAGGGTCCGTATAAGATATATATATATATATATGTGTGTGTGTGTGTGTGTGTGTGTGTGTCCGTATAAGATATATATATATATATATATATATGTGTGTGTGTGTGTGTGTGTGTGTGTGTGTGTGTGTTTGTCCCCATACTATCACTTGACAACTGGTGCTGATGTGTTTATTTCTGTGTAACTTAGTGGTTCAGCAAAAGAGACCAAAGTAATTAGTGCCAGGTTTAAAAGAGATAAAAAGTAGAGGTCAATTCATTTGACTAAAAGGCCATGCCCTAGCATGGCCACAGACTAATGACTGAAACAAGTAAAAGACAGAAATACAAGGAGAAACGATGCATGTGTGTATGTGTGTCTCCAGTGTCAGAAGATACTGTTACCAAAATGGATTCAGTGTCTGGTCAGCTGTGACACACCACCGGCATTCAAACATTCCATGGCTTGACAGTAAAAGATTCTATGGACAGTGAAAAATTAGAAGAACTGAAAAACATCATTATCTTACCCTTGCTATTTCCATTTTGATCTCGCAGTATTGTGCATTCTTCAATCGTCCCATAAGGCTGAAATAACTGACGTATGTCATCTTCTGTTTGCTGTTTATTGAGCATGCCGACAAACAACTTTCTGTCTTCTGGAAATAGATAGAAGAAGAGAACAAACATTAGTTAATGGAATATAAGGCAAAGCAATATTTTTAGCAGATATTTAGCTTGATCTATATGTAGAAAAAAGCCATATAAAGAAATGACAGGTTGTGATGTTCATATTATTTTGAAGGGTTTTTTATGGATGTAATAGTAAAAACTATTGTAATAGTGTAGCAAAGAGATAAAAAGTGTCCACACAGTGGAAAAAAAAAATAATAATGGTTTTCAAATTTTGGAACAAGGCCAGCAATTTTAAGGGGAGGGGAATAGTCGATTACACTGAGTCCAGTGCTCAACTATCTGGAAAGGATGAAAGGTAAAGTCATATTTGAACCCAGAGTGTGAAGAGTTGGAAGAATTTTTTCCAGCATGCTAATGATTCTGCCAGCTTGCCAACAACAACAACAAAAATAATAATGGTTTCAAATTTTGCCACAAGGGCAGCAATCTTGGAGGAGGGGACTAGTCGATTACATTGACTCCAGTCTTCAATTGGGATTTATTTTATCAACCCCGGAAAGCCGACCATGACGAAATTTAAACTCAGAACGGAGCAACGAGCGAAATACTGCTAAGCATTTTGTCCAGCCTACTAACGATTCTGCAAGCTCACTGACATCATCATCATCATCATCATCATCATCATCATAATAATAATAATAATAATAATAATAATAATAATATGAAAAAACATCTGGAAACTTTTAAAAGACCCTACAATCTAGATGTATTGCAAAAATTGGCATTACCTGGAACTGCATACATATTGCATAAAGTACTGCCTATCTGAGGTCCTTATTGTCACTTGACAGACAATACAAATCCCCGGTAAAAACAATATCTTCAATCAATAACATCATGATATTGGATATTGTGTGACATCTTAAATAATAATAATAATGATAATAATAATAATAATAATAATAATAAAGTGCTGGTGCCATGTAAGAAGCACCCAGCACACTGTAAAGTGGCTGGCATTAGGAAGGGCATCCAGCCGTAGAAACCAAGCCAAATCAGACTGGAACCTGGTGCAGCTCTCCTGCTTGCCAGCTCTGGTCAAACCGTCCAACCCATGCCAGCATGGAAAGCTGACATTAAAAGATGATGACGATGATAATGATGATGATGAATAATGGTTTTGAATTTAGGACTGAGTCAGTTGATGCCATTGACTCTGGTACTTGACAGGTACCTTATTTTATTGATCCGGAAGGATAAAAGGTGAACTCAGAATGTGGAAAACCTAAATAAATACTACAATCAACAATTAACCATTTATGCTACCTCACTGCCTTAATAAGGCCAAATATAATGATAATGGTTCCATAAATTAGGTCCAAAGTTAGGGTCTTGGGAGTTGAAGCTTAATTTAATTTAATCAAGTACCAATATTTGGCTGGCATTTATTTTATCAACCTAGGGAATCTCCCTAGTCACTTAATCTGCTAGAAATAGCACCCAGATCTTCCTCAAATCAAGAGATTACCTCTGAAAAAAATGTAGAAGGATTTTGAATATTGTAGTCTTGGATATGATAAATGAAAATAAGGCTAGATGGGATGGTCAAGAATGGAATGCCTTTGATTATTAGTCTGTTCTGCTTATTCATAACTTCATGGGACTAAATTGCAATAATTTTGGATGGACAGAAGGAAAGCAAAAATCCTTAGGCTACTAAACTCCTGATGGAGTCATAAAGTCTTTGTGTGGCATGAGAAATGTTTTCAGCATTTTGAAACCTGGCAGAGCTCCTCATTCTTCAAGTGTGACCAAAGCTGATTTCTTCCAGTGTGAGATAGAGAGGTGAGGAGGAGAGAGAAGGATGAGACAGAGAGAGGGAGCAGAAAGAGAGGATAGAGAGAGGAGAAAGAGTGAGCAAGAGGAAGAAAGAAATTTGGAAACTAAACGCCAATGCTATCTCACCCTGAAATCCCACCCTGGAAATGTGTGTATGTTTAATGAGGAACAAATATGATTCTATCATCGAAAATGTAACTATACATTATTGGCAAAGTAGCTGATATTTGGAACTGCGTCTTCCAGTGAAATATCGTAGTTGCCAACATGTTGAACCAAAATAGCAGAAGTCTGGGGAAGAAAGCATAGATAATGCATAGTTATTTGCCCATTTGCCGGCACTACATACCAATTCTCTTTAAGTAATTAATACTAATGATTAAAAAATCAATTGATTTTGATATGGCTTTTGTGTTGCAGCTTCTGTGCCTGGTGTGTGTGTGTGTGTTTTGTATTTTTGTTTGTTTGTTAGTCTATTCCCATATCTGTTTTTGTTGTTGCTTTTGTTGTTTTGTATATATATATATGTTTTCTTTTTCTGTGTTTTAGATTATCTAAGTATGCATTAATATTAGATGATATGCAAATGTATACTAACACACAACTACCTTGCTTTCCCTCCCATCTCCATCCTATATACACATATATATGCATGTGTATATATATATATATACATACATGCATGTGTAGGTGTACATATATATATATATGTGTGCATGTGTGTGTGTATATATATATGCTTGTGCATGTGTGTATGTGTGTGTGTGTATATATATATATATATATATATATATATATATGCATGTGTGAGTGTGTGTGTGTGC
>NC_068988.1:64859876-64864594 GCF_001194135.2 Octopus bimaculoides | reverse complement strand
TGTGTGTGTGTGTATATATATATATATATATATATATATATATATGCATGTGTGAGTGTGTGTGTGTGCATGTATATATATATATATATATATATATATATATGACATATTCAAATGTATGTACAGTCGGATAATGATAAACAGAAAAAAGCCCCACGTCAAAAATTACTTGGAAACAACTTTTTCTCATACACATATGTACAAAGCATACACACACACACACACACACACACACACACACACCTGTGTTGGTGGAATGGAGACAAGTGTGTGTGCATGTATGTTGTGATACACAGGCATACCTTTACATATAGATCCCTACAAACACTAACATACATACATACATTTACGCAAACATACACACAGGCATAATATGCATGTGAAAAAATCTAAAAAAACAAACGAATAAAACTTCCCCTCCTGCCACCCATCCAAAAATGAAAAAAAAACCCCTCAAAAAACAAAAACAAAATCAATGTAAATCAATGATGGAAATTGCTAAGACTCAGTAAATGTAGCAATCTGCTGTATTAAACCGATTCCATCTAATGGAAATAGATCTCTCTGACTTTGCTAAATAAACAAAGAATCTGTTTTGTCTATAACTGATAGTGGCATTGAATTGAAATGTCGGCATTCACATGTAGTACATGCAGGTAATACAGAAGTATTGGCATTCGCATGTAATGCAGAAATGCCGGCGTTTGCATGCAATACATACTGGTAATACAGACATGTCAGCATTCACACGTAATACAGAATTATTGGCATTCATGTATTACATATGAATGCTGACATTCTTGTATTACCTATACGTATAACAAATAAACAGCACCTTTTCTGTATTATCATATGTGCTACATGTGAGTGCTGACATCTTAAGAATTTAATATCTGTGTAAATAGACACATACGAGCATGTCAGATTTACCATCATGCATGCATATATATATATGTATATATATATATATATGTATATATGTATGAATATGTATCTTTGTGAGTGTGTGTTTTAATATCTTATTTAGGCATTGCAATGCTAAAAACCTGGTGTAGAACTCAATATATGTGTGCTTCTGAGTGAAGTGTCAGTACAGAGTGGTAACAGGAAAGAAGAAATGACAAATGAATAAATAATGAACTTCATTAGCTTACAGATGTTTCCACTGTAAGATGTGGTGGACTCATAGTTGAGTGCCTGTGTAACACCTTATAGCTTCATCAGAGTCTTAAACGTGAAGTGCATGGAATTTGCTCTTATTTTCAACTACTAGATTCCAAACAAGGCATTAGTACAAGACATCAGTCCAAGGTGCCATTTACTCACATTACACACACACACACACACACACACACACACACACACATATATATATATATATAGATGCAATTTATAGAGAAAAAAAGGATGGAAAGAGGTGTATGAACAACAAACAAGTGTATTAGTTTGATGCTTGGGAAAATGAAAGTCTTTTATGTTTCAAGCCAATGCTCATCAACAGAAAGGAATAAGAGAAAATAAACAGAGAGAATGAAAAAAAGCTTTCAGCGGTCTAGCATATATACTACTTCTGAGGTTCTGCTAGCTATGAAACATATGTAGATAGGATTTTATCTACTCCATTCCCTAAATTTGGATTTTTATTTGCATACACAGCAACCCCAGTTGCTAATCACAAACTATAAAATAACTCTTTCAGCTTACAAAACTTTGATTTGGGAAAAATTTACAACCTTCTAGATCAATAAACCACTATTGCTCCTGAAAGTTGCTTTTTATACCTTCTATAGACTGCTCGAAGCTTACTAACTTCCTACACTTTGATCCTATAGTTGGTAGTTTATAAATTATATGGTACACACCTGGTAGTTTGTCAGTAAAGCACATTCACTGTGTGAAAAAGAGTTTATTTTAACGAGATACCTCTTGAAATCACTTGAGGAGACACATCTACACTGAGGGATACACCTAAAACTGTTATTCAGTATCCTACCCATGAGAGATCGACACCAGATGGGTTGAAACGATTGTAGTGATCAATAAAGATTCTTGTATCTTCCATCTGTCTTTCTCATTAATTACATTATATATATAAAATATCAAATACAGCATATGCTATATTATAAATTACTATACAGTGTATTATTTATTGCTGCAAGAGCAAAAGAAGAAAAAAGAAACAAAGACTTCAGAAATCTCACTGAATTAGTGATCTTAATGCTAGAAGCATTCAACAAGTTTGAATGTATGTGTTTCTGCATGTAGATAGATAGAAGTCGAGGATGGTGGATGTATACATAAGTTATAATATAGGGTAAAGAAAAAAAAAAAACAAACAAATAAACTTAAAACTAAAAAGACACAAAAGCCTATAGTTAATTAATAATTAATAATGGAATCAACAGATATTGTTTCAAGCAGAAGCCCTGTCTTGGAGAATACAGACAAGTCAAAATGACATGCACAGTCAAACCAGACAACATACCCATATTATAATACTATACATAGATCTTACTTAAAGAATGCCCTGCTTTCTCTATTTCTTTCTCCCTCTATCTTCCTCCCCAGACACTCTCTCTTTCCTTAACAGCAACGGAATGGAAATTCCTTTGTTTCCTAAACACTGATATTTAGATTCAATGATGCCTCAATACCACACTGACATTTAATTATGGAAGCAGTCTCCTGTTAATAAATTCTCCTTTTCATTTTCTTCCTTTCTGCTTCTTCTTCTTCTTCTTCTTCTTCTTCTTCGTTTTTGTTTGTTTCTTTTCTTCCTCTTAAGATGGCTCAGAGCATCTTTTGGAAATATCAAAAGTTGTGTCTGTATATCAATAAACACTCAAAGACTGTTCAGAAATAATTCTTGCTGTCTCGAGCCGATTCCTAAAAGGTTACAAGCAGAACTTTCATATTCGGATCTTGTCTCGTGGTGATTATTTGTGCAAATGAATTAACAACAATTCGTTAAGAACCAAATAATCTTCAAAGATGAAATCGAAAAGTGAATAACAAATGCCACAGAGAATTAGACAATGGCCTTACAGAGAGCCATCAAATGTCACCACTTCCCCTTTCCTTTTACATTATAATCTAGTCTAATTATTATTAGAATGTTCTCATCCTCATCATTTAACAACTTTTTTTCCATGCTGGCATGGGTTAGATGGCTTGACAGGAACTGACCAGTTAGAGGGGCTGCACTGAGCTCCGATGTCTGCTTTGGCATGGTTTCTACACTAGGATGCCCTTCCAAACACCAACCACTTTACTGAATGTATTGGGTGTTTTTTTTTTCCCTTTTTTTTGTGGCACCAGCACCAGTGAGGTTGCCAAGTACTCACAAGACAAGAGCCCTCACTTGAGTGGGGTATAGTATTGTAGGTTGTGAAAGTATGATAGAGGGATGGGAACAGCTGTCTTACTGAAGAGGAAAATATATGACATCCCCAGCTGGAAAGAGAGAGATGATGAGGGCATATTCTTAAATGTGCCTTCCATCAGAAAAAGTAACCAAAACTGCATGAACAGTACATAGAATATGCACAAAAAATGAACAGTGAATAAGTCTACAATAAAAACCCAAAACCAAATAAAAATTGAGGAGTGGGGGTATTAGGTATATTGTTGATGAATTTCAAGAAATGTGGCTGTTTTGAAGGATGTAGTGTCTTGGCAGCTAACAACTGATGTAAGTATATATATATAATAGGTCATGATTCAAGTGAATCAGGAACTTAAATGGTAAGGCACCAAGTTGGGCCAAAAAGTAAATTGTGTACACAGCAAAAATAGAGGATGTTATGGTTCATGTATTCACCTGATGAAAACGATGTTTTCTAATGATGCAATGTCTCCATTACTCAATGAAAAAATTTGTTGGAAACAGCTGTAGTGAATTGACACATTATCCATCTGTTATTTGTTCATATAAACAGGGTTGACTGAAAGTCACCTGACAGTAAATCAAAATTCCATAAATACTTAATATTCAATTTTGTTTATTTATTTCAATTATGAATGTTTAATAATTGAATGCTGTAGTTAAAATCACCGTTCTTTTTTAATATTTGTCTATTTCTTATCGAAGTCTCATATAAAATAATTTTTTGTTTTAATCTTGGAATTAAATGGTTTTGATTTACTGTCAGGTGACTTTTGGCCCACCCTGTATATATATATATATTTATACGCATATATAGCAGTGGTCTATCCTTGAGCCAGTCCTGTGCATGTGAACCTCCTGCAGTACTCTCTGTATGAGCTGGGAGGGCCCATACTCTTCCATACTGCTGTTAAGTAGATTACTGGAATCTCAGCTACCATGACTAGATGTGTGATGAATACTGAAGTGGTTTCCCATTGGCTTCTCCAGACAGGTGGGATTTGAACTCAGACCATAGAGAGCCAGATGACATACCGCAAAGCCTTTCTGCTGATGTGCCAGTGATTCTGCCACTTTGCCACATGCAGAGCAATGTGAAATGAAGTGTTTTGCTCAAGAACAGAACAACACACTGCCCAGTCTGAGAATTGAACCCATGATTAATGATTACAAGTTCAACATCCTTACTACTAGACCGTAAGCCTTCACTCACACACAGATACATACATACATACATATCTATCTATCTATCTATCTATCTATCTATCTATCTATCTATCTATCTATCTATCTATCTATCTATCTATATGTATGTATGTGTGTTTTATATATA
>NC_068988.1:64854604-64858654 GCF_001194135.2 Octopus bimaculoides | reverse complement strand
ATATATATATATATATATATATATATATATATATATATATATACACACACACACACAATATATATCCACATTGACTCATAAGACCAGCAAAATAATACCATACACACCAGATAACTGCGCATGTATATATGTGAGCATGTTAATATGTATGTAGTGTGCATGTGTGTACTAAATAAAAGATGCCAATGGCAGGGACTTATACGTGTCTCTCTCTCTCTCTCTCTCTCTCTGACTTTTCTTTTCTCTCTTTCTCTACCAAGCAAATAAACAGAAACGTTCCATGGAATCAATAACGGCTGAGAGCTTGTATCTGGAATTATTTTTATATCAACATGAAATTAAATTAACCTTCTTCTACCTTATACTTTATTTTCGCCACCACCACCACCACCACCACCACCATCATCATTACGATTTCTATTACTATCACTGCAACCACCACCACCACCATAACGACGACCACCATAACCATCACTACCATTTCGAATATCTCTGACATCATCATCATCATCATCCATCCCTGCATCTTACCACCAGCTCAAACATCCCTACAGAGGCCAATAACACCTTGACCACCACCACCACCACTACAACCATCACCACCGCCTTCATTGCTGCTGTAGCTACAACTGTTTCCTCAACCACTTCCCCCACTACCACAAATACTACCACTATGTTCAAGACCATATACAACCCACCACCACAAACATAATAGACATCATCACCACCTTCACCACCACCACCACCACCACCATTCTGAACGTCACCCCGCCACCACCACCCTGTAGCAATCTCTTTCCTAGATACCAACTTAATAGATCTCCTCAAACCACTACCCCCTCTCTCTTTCCCCCTCTCTCTTTCAGTCTTCTATTTCTCTTGTTCTTTTAAATCCTTGTAATTATTATTTCCCATTTACACACACATACACACACACATGCATATATATATATACACCTATGTATACACACACACACACAAAGAAATACACACACATGCATATCTGCCTACCTACCTATCTACCTGTCTATCAACCTCTCTCTCTCTCTCTCTCTCTCTCTCTCTCTCTCTCTTTATCTAACCCTATCCACCTATATATCTATCACCATTAAACACCCACTTTTCCATACTTGCATGAGTCAGATGGAATTTCTCGAAGCAAATTTTCTACAGCTGGATGCCCTTCCTGTCATCAACCCTCGCCTGTTTCCAAGCAAGGTAATATTTCCCCATGGCCAGACGATATTCATGATGGAAACTAACACATTACATACATCATATCCATTACATACCTACATAAATACATGGTTTAAATTAAAACGCAGAGCAAATAGAGAAAGAAGAAAGAGAGGCAACAGGATAAGTCCAGTGTTGAGTGTAAATTGTGATTATGTAATGGATGTTAGCTTTCTATTAACTTAATAGAATCACAAACTAGTAAATATAACACTGAGATATAACTTCCTTCAGACATGTTTATAATAACATTCTCTCCATATCTCATCTCCACATCTCATTCCATTTTCTTTCATGTATATATATGTGCTTGTGCATGCTTATGTATGGACGTATGTATGAATATGCTTCTTTGCGTCTTTATGCAACTATGTGTAAAATGTAAAATATATTTTCCTAAGCAAGACCTATGTTTAAGTGTGTGTGTGTGTGGTGGAAGTCAACTTGTGACCACATAAAACCACTTCCTAAACTCGATATGTCTGTACATACATTTCAAGAGTCCAAAATATTTCCTAAGCATAAATTTGTTTTTGAGCGGATAAAATGTTGTACAGCACTTTATATAAGTGCTATACAATACTAGACATATGAACTATATAAATATATATATTCTTTTATTCTTTTACTGGTTTCAGTCATTTGACTGTGGCCATGCTGGAGCACTGCCTTTAGTCGAACAAATTGACTTATTCTCTGTAAGCCTAGTACTTATTCTATCAGTCTCTTTTGCCAAACCACTAAGTTATGGAGACGTAAGCACACCAACATCAGTTGTCAAGCAATGGTGGGGAACAAACACAGACACACAAACATATATACACACACACACACATATATATATATAAATATATACGATAGGCTTCTTTCAGTTTCTGCTTACCAAATCCACTCACAAGGCTTTGGTCAGCCCAGGGCTATAGTAGAAGACACTTGCCCAAGGTGCCACATAGTGGGACTGAAACCATAACCATGTGGTTGGAAAGCAAGCTTCGTACCACACAGCCATGCCTGTGACTATATATATGTTTTAATGTTTTGCTTAGGTGCGGCAACACTAATAATCTGGTGTCAAAACTCAGTATACATATGCTTCAAAAAAAAAAAAAAATAGTCAAGGACAGAATGTAACAAGGGATTATAGAAATGACAAGGGAACAAGAAATCCTAACATTATTTCTTGTGCCCTTGTCATTTCTATAACTGGTATTCTGTCAGTTATGATGGCAAGGGTTCCAGCTGACCCGATAAATGGAACAGCCTGTTCATGAAATTAACGTGCATGTGGCTGAGCACTCCATAAACATGTGTACCCTTAATGTAGTTCTCAGGGAGATTCAGAGTGACAAAGAGGGTGACAAGGCTGGCCCTTTGAAGTACAGGTACGATTCATTTTTGCCAGCTGAAAGGATTTGGAGCAATGTGAAATACAGTATCTTGCTCAAGGACACAACATGTTGCTGGGAATTGAACTCATAACCATGAGCTAAATACTGTAACCACAAAGCCACATACCTTTGCATGCATGGAGATAATTCCTTCTCTTCCAGAAAGGGTTTTCGCTTTGAAGAATTTCTTTTCAGGGTTTTTTTTTCCCACCACCATGCTGACCAAGACTGATGATGATGGTGGTGATATTACTAATGCTAATACTAGTGATGTTGGTGGTGGTGGTGATTGTGGTGATATTACTAGTGGTGATAGTAGAAAAAATGATGATGATGATGGTGATGCCAGACTCGATAATTGTGATGGTGATGGTGGTGTGGTAATGATAATGGTGATGATGATAATAACTAAATGATGGTGATCTTCATAACTATGTTGATTATACAAACGAGGAGCATCATCATCATCATCACCACCACCATCGTAACACTAAATAACTATCAGAAATCATTAATATCAACACCCCGATCCCTTCCCACTGGCCTTCTCCCTCTCCCTTTCACTCCACCATCCCCCCTCACCACCACTACCGTCATCCTTATCTTTTAGCTTTGTTTGGTCAATTTTAATTTTTAATTTATTACATCAACATTTCACACCAAACTAATTAACAAAGCCTTATTAATTGCCAACAAAACTACTTGGTCTTGTTTGGTTTCAGTTTTATAACATTCTATGAATACGTGTTTTATGAGTGTATCTCATCTGTCTGCTTGCATCTGTGTGTGTGTGTGTGTATTTCAAAGCACACGTATGTATGTGTGTACGTGTATCTGTATCTCTATGGCACAAGGTAGGTGGGTCACTGTGGTCCAAATGAGTTATGATCAGAGTTACCATTCCCCTAGAATGGTTAGAAAACCACATCTAAACTTTCATACATTTCGTTTCCGCAGGGCTTCAATGGTTGTATGCCCTTCTCAACACCGGCCCCATTACGGAGTATAGTGGACCCCCTTTTTTCACAATAGTTAACACAGATACACAAACATATACATACATACATACAGATATACGACAGGCTTCTTTCAGTTTCTGTCTACCAAATCCACTCACAAGGCTTTGGTCAGCTGAGGCTACAGTAGAAAACACTTGCCCAGTTGTCAAGTGATGGGCGGGGACAAACACAGACACAAATAACAAACACATACATACATATATATATATACTATGGGCTTCTTTCAGTTTCTCTCTACCAAATCCACTCACAAGACTTTGGTCAGCTTGAGGCTATAGTAGGAGACACTTGCCCAAGGTGCCATGCAGTGGGACTGAATCCGGAACCATGTGGTTGGTAAGCAAGCTTCTTATCACACAGCCACTCCTGCGCCTATGTATACATACATTATATATATATATATATAT
>NC_068988.1:64848881-64854362 GCF_001194135.2 Octopus bimaculoides | reverse complement strand
TCTACTAAATCCACTCACAAGGCTTTGGTCAGCCGAAAGTCATAGTAGAAGACACCTGCACAGTGTGACAGAACCATGAGGTTGTGAAGCCATCTTCTTAATCATACAGACATGCCTCTACACACACACACACACACACACACACACACACATACACAGGTCTTAGATGGAACACATTATCAGTAATATAGACATTGTATATAGAACCATTGTAGCCCATTGTTACACCTAGATAAAAAAAAAAAATTTTTTAAATGGTAAAAATTATCAGTACATGGTCACTTGGCCTGCTAGAAATAGCAACCAAATCTCCATCAGATATCATGTAACTATCTTATAATAAAAAACAGAACAAACAAAAAAATAAGAAAAGGAAGCACACACCAAATAATATATTCCGAGATACACTGTATGAAACAAAACAAAAAATAGAAGAGAGCATGGCCTTAAATGGAACGCTTTTGATCATAGGTCCAACTTTATCAGGATTGGCATAAGCCTAAAAAACAACAACAACAACAACAACAACATTTCAATCTTCACTGTGATCTAACACTGCCAAATTTTTTTCTCTTTTTCGGTGAGGGGCCTGTCTAATTATGGATTAAAACCTTTTAGAAAGAGAACTTGGCTCGGATCCTACCAATAACAATAATAATAATAATAACGACAATGATAATAATAATAATGATAATAATAATAATGATAATAATAATGATAATAATAATAATAATAACATTGATGATGAAGATGGGTAATTTATCAATGCAGGGTAATGTAAGCAAATGATGAAGAGGGGTGAGAGAAGGAAACAAAAATAAAATAAATAAAGGTAGTGGTGTTTGTTGTGTTTAAGTAGATGAAAGTGTTGATGTTAACAAACATTAGACTTCATCCTTACAACCACCACCATTACCATCACTTGGACAATAAGTCCTCTCAAGATGATGATGATCATCATTATTATTCTCATCTTCCTTCCCCTCCTCCTCTTCTTCATCTTTACAGACCCTTCCATTGTTGCAATTTGAATATCTGTGCATAAGTCAGTATTTACTCACACACATATGCACACACAGATGTATGTTCTGGTCGGCTGAAAAGCAACCAACCAAACACAATGCAGGAGAGGAAATTCTGGAGACAAGTGGCTGATGGTGTTTGTCTAGGGATGATGTGGTAGTTAGGTATGTGTACACACACACATACATACATACATATTAATTTTAGGTATTTCTCCTCGCAAATAAACTTTATAAACGAACTACAGAGAACTCAATACCTTTGGCAGGGTAAATTGTATTACAGCCCTTCAAGTCATACTCTCTATTTTCTCTCTCCACACACTGCTGCACACATATGTGTTGTATTGATATACTTAGAAATTTGAATATATACAGGGATGTATTGATATTTGTGGTGCATTATGAATTTGTATGAGTGAGTGTATGTGTATACATACATACACACACACACATATATATATACACACACACATATAAATATGTAGATATGTACTTATATATGAATAAATACTTGTGTGTGTTTTATTTATCTGCGTGTATAGCTATGTCACGTGTATGTGTTTACATTGGCAGCAATGATTACATGAATATATACATATTCAAGCCTTTGTGTATACAAAAGCACACACACACACATTTGTACATACATATGCAGACCCACATATATGAGTCTGTGAGATAGTGTATGTTTCCTACCTAATTATAACACCCTCTCTTTATGTGTGTATGTATGTATGTATATATATATATATATATATATATATATATATATATATATATATATATATATATATATATATACACCCACAAATATGTTATCCTTATTATAATTTATTCTCTAGCAATATATTATTCTATCCATTACATGATTTGACTATTTATCAATCCACCCTTAGGTATGTATCTAGTTATCTGTCTTTTAGGCTTCTGTCAGTTAATCTAGTTATATTTGTCACTATAACAATCAATGTGTCTATGCATCAATTTGCATATATTTTTTTTATCTAACCAGTAATCTACCTATCTAGACACTGTTCTATCTATATTATAAAACAAGCCCAACAGAATTCCTTGGCAGAGATTTGAACTCTCAATGTACAAGTTGGTAGACAAATATCTTACCCACTTGTTCGTCCTACCTCTACTCATTGCTGTAAAGTTAAATACATGATTCAGGTATGATGCATGTAGCAGAACTGTGAATGTATGTTGGTGGGGTATGCAAATGCGAGAAAAAAAATAATGAGTATATCTATGTGTGTGCATTGGGGTTTTCTATTGTAGGAATTTGGTAAATATAGAAATATAGATCCAAGAAATAAAACAACATATGTAAGTATGGATATAAAAGCATCTTATAAGGATCCAATTGATTTCTCAGATGGATTCAATAAATTAATAAATAGAAATTCGATAAATGAGTTAACTTGGATACAAAACCATATCGCCTGGATTGGATTCAACACATGTTGAATGGCTTTAGCATATGTACTACATGGATCTCATAAATGTATGAGCAGGCATCCAATAAATGTAGAAACAGGGATCCACTAAAATAGATGAATAGGCATCTGGTGAATGTATGAGCAAGAATCTAATGTTTATATAGGGATCTGATAAATGTATGAATAGGTTTCTTTTAAAAGCAGTAGCATCAGTCTGATACTTGTATGAATAGTAATCCCAGCATCCACTTATTCTTGAGGCCTTATCCTCTGGTAAGTGGGCAATGAACTGTGAAACATGTAAGGGCAATCTCCCTTGTTTTTTTTTTTATGTATGTAGAAGAAACAAGCTGTTTATTTATATCTGTTTAAAGCTCCATAGAGAAAGACATAAAAACTGTAGTTTAACTATTATTTTAAATTTATCTATTACAAATATATTGAATTTACACGCTGTTGCAGGTATTGCTGTGAATATCTCTTGGCCCACTTCACCACACATATGCAACTGCTTGCCATCATTTTTCATGATCAACAAACACCAATATAATCATCACACTTTCATTGCCCTATATACGCTATTGATTCCACAAAAGCACTTAACCAGCTACCATCATCCCACATCAAATCTACTATCAACCAATCCACCACTGCCATCCCCCCTCACAAAATCACCCTATGCTCAACCAAACTCACACCACCAGTATACGCATGAATCTTACAATCAACTGAACAGCACTACAACCACTGCACCAGGGATCATATGGTAGACAGACACACTGTTGGGTTACACCACTTATAACAACACAGGAAATGGTGTTGCATATGTATAGGTGATTTCATATGGTGTGGGCTGGTGCTTTTATATCAGTTTTATTAGCATCATAGAGGTTTATACATGGTGTGTACTTTCATTTTCAATTTTTTCCTCATTCACTTATTTGAGTTTGATATAAACTTCAATATTTTGTAACTAGCTCATATAATGTCTTCTCATCTATGCCTTTAATCGTCACAGGGTCAATAAAATAAACATCAGTGAAGCTCTGGGGGTCGATGTAAATGATGAGCCTCTCCCAAAGAATTTCAGGCCTTGAGTCTATAATAGAAACTATTATTATTATTATTATTATTATTATTAAGGTGGCAAGCTGGCAGAATTGTTAGCATGCTGGATGAAATGCTTAGTGGTAATTTGCCCGATACTGTGTTCTGAGTTCAAATACCACCAAGGTTGAATTTACCTTTCATCCTTTCAGGGTCGATAAATTAAGTACCAGTTGCTTACTGGGGTTGATCTAATTGACTGGCCCCCTCTCCACAAATTCCAGGCCTTGTGCCTACAGTAGAAATGTTTATTATTATTATTATTATTATTATTATTGAGTGAGAGAGCAGTGCATGTCATCAAAATGACACTGGGGTAAAATATACGAAACCCATTATACCCATCATGACTACCTGTCTGATAAGGGTACACCAGGCACATGCATCACAACCATAGGTGCGTGGCATGGTGATCTCATATCAAAGTAAACAGCGCATGACTTCACAGGTGGGGCCCAGTTAGAATTTTCTTCAGGTCGAGTAGCCTAACCCACTCAAAAGGTCCCTGAATAAGGTTTGTTTAAGGATGTTGAGCAAAACACCCATTTTTCCAAAGGTGAATTATTCAAACCCCAAAGAATTCCTCTCAACACATGGCTATGATGCTCCCCCACTACTTCTGCTCATGATCAGAGATGCACATATCGTCAGCCACTAAGAGACATGCTCAACTGGTTAAGGTCAAGTAACTGACAAGCAAATCTGTGGTATTGAGCAGAATATTTGCTGTAGCCCATCTTTTTATACCAAGACAAGACAATGTACATGATAACACTTCCAATCAATCAAGTTCAGAAGCCATGAGAGCCACTGCCTGCATCATCATCATCATCATCATCAGCATTATTATTATTATTATTATTATTATTATTATTATTATCATCATTATTGATAACAAGGTGGCAAGCAGACAGAAGTATTAGCACAGTGGTAAAAACGCTTGGCAGCATTTTCTCTGTCTTCAGTGTTCAGTTTTCTCTGTCTTTCAGTGTTTAAGTTCTGCTGAAGTCAACTTTGCTTTTCATCCTTCTGGGGTCGATAAATTAAGTACTAATCAAGCAGTGGGGTCAATATAACCACTTAGCCCCCTCCTCCCACAAAATTTCAGGCCTTGTGCATATAGTAGAAAGGATTATTATGATCATCATTATATTTTTGAATTCTGCAGGATATCACAAATTATCATATAATTTTTTTTTTATGGCACTTTTAATCCGTGACCTATATTCTCTCCACCAATCACCCCTTCTCCACTCATCCCCACCCATTCAAACACTACAACACTTCTTAGGTTTGAAACAGCAACCATAAGAACAACAATGATAAGGCTAACGGAGACAAATGAATTGAAAAATATTGCCAGGGGACAGGGAAGAGAAGAAAAAAAATGATGAAAATTATTAAAATAATAATAATGACGATGATGATGATAATAATAATAATAATAATAATGATGATGATGATAATTATTATGATGATAATAATAATAATAATAATAAAATTTAGAGATTAATTTAGGCCATAATTGTGATTCCTGTGAATTTTAACTATAAGAACAAAAGAAAAAAAGTTATTATCTATTTTTTTATTCATTATTTCTATTCAATTTTATTTGAATATTTCTTGGCATTTTATATATATATATATATATATATATATGTGTGTGTGTGTGTGTGTGTGTGTGTATATATATATATATATATATATATATATTATATCTGTTTTTATTACATTTTAATAAAATTTATATTTTATTATATATTTATTTACTCATTTATATATATTGTTTTTTTTACCCTTATTTCTTACAGCTTTGTAGAAAAGATTTATTCTGTTGCTAAGCTTGTCGCCACCGCCACTAACCCCACTCCCCCTTCTACCCCACCCCTACCTACGCTCTTCCC
>NC_068988.1:64846862-64848732 GCF_001194135.2 Octopus bimaculoides | reverse complement strand
AGTAGATGATTGTGGCGAGGGGTTGGGGGGGAGGGTGAGGAGGGGTGATAAGGGTGGGGGATGAGGAGTTAATTTGTTTATATCATTCTCATCATCATCGTCTTTAATATTATCCTCGTTAATCCTTTAACGATGTCTTCCTTCTCATAATAGAATTGCACCAGATATTCATGTCTCCCTCCCTCTCACTCTATAAATACATATTACACACACATCTATATATCTCTATCTATCTTTCTATCTATATATATATATATTCACACATCTATGTACTCATATATGTTATATATTTTTACACATACACGTATGTGTGTGTGTGTCTCCATTTTGTTTCTCTCTCCCCAGTTTTTTTTTTCTCTCATCTGAAGAGTATAGGCTTGAAATGTCAAAGACTTTTTCATTCTTTCCAAGCATCAAACTAATACACCTGCTTGTTGTTCCCTCACCTGTCTGTCTTTTGTTTTCTGTACAGGTGAACCACACACACACACACACACACACACACACACACACACACACACACACACACACACACACACACACACACACACACACACACTCTCTCTCTCTCTCTCTCTCTCTCAAGCTTACACATATTTAAGGCAGCCAATTGGCAGAGGCTTTGGAGTATTGAATAGATTGCTTTGCAGTAATCATTCTAGCTCTCCACGTTCTGAGTTCAAATCATACTGAAGTCTTTCATCCTTTTGAGGATGATAAATAAAGTTCCAGTCTCATGCTGAGCTTGATTCTTCTCTTTTGTTATTCTTTCTGTCTATCTCTTTCTGTTCCTCTGGAACAAATTGACTGTGATCAGGCATGAAGAGACATGGGTCCTGGCAGATCTACAATTTCCAAGACATGGTGTATGTCACAGTGGTTCTCCTATGACTCCATCACAGAAAGGGCCTCTGGCACACACATATATTACCAGCTCTGGCAAACCGTCCAACCCATGCCAGCATGGAAAACAGATATTAAATGATGATGATAATGATTATATATATATATACATAGGCACAGGAGTGACTGTGAGGTAGGTAGCTTGCTTACCAACAACATGGTTCTGGGTTCAGTCCCACTGTGTGGCACCTTGGGCAAGTGTCTTCTACTATAGTCGTGGGCTCCAAAGCCTTGTGAATGGATTTGGTAGATAGAAACTGAAAGAAGCCAGTCATGTATGTGTGTATATATATATATATAGTTATATATATATATTTGTGTTTGTGCCCACCACCATCACTTGACAACCGATGTTGGTGTGTTTATGTCCCTTTCAGTTCAATGCTAAATTGTTTTTCTCTATAATTGGACAAAATAACAATACACACACACATATATAGTCATGGCTGTGTGGTAAGAAGTTTGCTTCCTAACCACAAGTATCTTTTATTATAGCCTTGGGCTGACCGAAGCCTTTTGAGTGCAATTGGTAGATGGAGACTGAAAGAAGCCCGTCATACATATATATCTATGTGTGTGTGTTATTTGTGCTTGTCCCTCCATCCCCACTTGACAACCGAAGTTGGTATGTTTACATCCCCATAACTTAGCAGTTCGGCAAAAGAAACTGATAGAATAAGTACTAGGCTTAAAAGACAAGTCTCGGGGTTGATTTACTTGACTAAAACCCTTAGAGGCAGTACTCCAGCATGGTCGCAGTCAAATGACTGAAACAAGTAAAAATATATATATAATTAGGTCTGTCTGTCTGTGCATCAACTTATGTATCTACCCATCCAGCCACCAATCTATTTAGCCATCAATCCGTCTGTCAGTCTGTCTGTCTGTCTCTCTATCCATCTGCCCTATCTAATAGTTCATGTACCTCCTGTCTTTCAGTGTCTCTCCATTGTCTGAACACAATACA
>NC_068988.1:64834201-64841312 GCF_001194135.2 Octopus bimaculoides | reverse complement strand
GACAACATGTCGATGAACTTGTTTTTAGAGTATGGAGGATTGAGTACAGAGGAGAGATATCGGGATAACTGAGAAAAAGTCAGTGAGGAAGTATAAATAAATATAAGGAAAAAAAGAACAACAAAAAAAAATCATAAAAATACATAGCAAAAAAAAAAGAAAACAAGGTCACCAAAGATCGATCATTATTATTATAACGATGATGATGACGATGATGATGATGATGATGAAGGTGGTGGTGTTGAGACTAATTGTATTGACGGCTGACTGTGATATTTGCAGGTAGTAGCATGAGTAGTAGAGGTAGTAGTAGTGAGTAGCATGATTAGTAATAGTAGTAGTAGTAGTGGTGGTAGTGGTGGGAGGAAGTGTGGGTGTGGGCTTATGTATTAGTTATAGTATTGATATTGCACTGGTGATGGTGGTGATGGTGATGGTGGTGCTAATGAAAGCTGGTGGTAGAATTTGTTGTAGTATTTACTTGATGATGACGACGATGATGATGTTGATGATGGTGATGATGATGGTGGTGATGATGATGACATAGGTGATGATGATGACATAGGTGATGATGATGATGATGATGATGAGGGTAATGATGAGGATGAAGATGACATAACTGATGATGATGATGAGGATGATGATGATGACATAACTGATGAGGATGACAGGTGGTGATGATGATGATTATGATGACATAAGTGATGATGATGATAATGACCATACTGATGATGGCAATAATGATGATGATGATGATGGTGATTGGTAATGCTTCCTCGTGAGTCTTAATTTTGTTGTTTATGCCTCACCATAAAAAATGCTGTCGGCTGCTAATGCTACTTGGCTGCTACTGAAGGTGACAATGACAACGATGATGATGATGATGATGACAACGCTGCCGCCACCGATGGTATCGACGGTGGCTAATTCTGGTGATGATGACAACCATGCTAATATTGACAACGATCTGTTTGTGATAGTTATAGTGGTAGTTGCAGTAGAGATAGCAGTGGTGGTGGTGCTGTATTCTAATGATGGCGAAAATGATGTTAAATAATGATGATGTTGATGATGATGTTGATAATAATGTTGGTATGTGATGACGATGATGGTGATGGTAATGACTGTAAAGATGATGACGATAAAAGGTGAGGTTGACCTCATTTGGAGCACACACATCTCTAATCAATAAACACAATATGAGGTGACTCAGTGCTTCTTCTTATGTAATTTGACAAGAAAACAAAAACAATAATAACAATAATAATGATAATTTTCTCTTTACATACCCCCACCATCCTTTTCTGCCCACTAAGGACTTCAGATAAATAGTAGGGGTTAGTTAGGGGTAATTGAATTAAATCATTTCATCAATAGTTCTAATTTTATTGACCCCCTTAAAATAAGTGCAAATTTATATGAAAGGGTCCTAATCAAATAAAAACCAATTTATATGCAAGGGGACCTGATAAAAATTAAGGTTCATTATTATCATCATAGGCCATGATAAAGTAAGGGCCAGGTAAAATATAAGCCAGTAAATATGGGAGGGCCCGTGATAAAATGAGAGGGAGGGTTTTATGTGAAAGGGCTCTAATAAAATAAGGTCCAGTTTATATGAAAGAGCTCTAATAAAATGGGGGATGGATTATATGAAAGGGAACTGATAAAATAAAGAACAGTAAATATGAAAGATCCTGGTAAAATAAGGGCTGTTTATATGAAAGAGCACAGGTAAAATAAGGGCTAGCTTGATTTGAACTCAGATAACTGGGTTATAATGTTATGTAGTTTAAAACACTGAGAAAGAGATCAATAATGTCATAGTCAACAGGCAGGAATTAAGTGATGTTTAGCCCTGGGTCAGTCCTGACTGAGGACAACTATTTGCAGAAACATTCAAACAGTGTGTGTGTCTCTCTCTCTCTCTATTTATTTATTTCTCCTCTCCTGTCTCTCATATTCCCCATCTACCTTGATCTTGCATCTTTCTCTGTCTCTCTCATGTTTTCCGGTACTTGAATGACTGTCAATCCATCACCTTCAAAAATCTGATTTGAATGTGTTTTGCACAACCTATAGTCGTTTCAAATATAGGAACAAGACCAGTAATTATAGGAAGAAAAGGATCAGTCAAATATATTGTCCCCAGTGCTTTAAATTGTAATTGTTTTTAACTTAGGCACAAGATCAGCAATTTTGAGTGGTTCAAATGGTTTGTTGATATCCTTGACTCTAGTATAGTAGAACCTTGATTTATGAATGTAATCCATTCCTGAAGGTCGTTTGTCACCTGAAAGGTTTGTAAACTGAAACCGTTTTTCCTTTGGGAAATTCAAGAGAATGCACAGCAAAGTCAAGCAGGTATGTGCACAGAATGCAAGCTAGACAGCAACAAATGCTCCTCTGTACTGATTCTCCCAGCTTGTCACCAATCATTGTTTCTAACTTCTGTGTTTGTTACTCGAGACATCATTTGTCACCTGAGATGTTTAACATTTGAAAAATTGCTTGTAAATCAATTTGCTCATAATGAAAGGCATTCATAAACTGAGGCACCACTCTATTTAGGGCTTCATTGACCCTAAAAGGATAAAAGGCAATGTTGCCCTTGGTAGGGTTTGAACTCAGAAAATAAAGAGCTTGAATAAAGGCTGCAAGCACTTTTTATTTGTGATACTTTAATGATTATGAAGGCACATGGCCTAATGGTTAGGGTGTTGTACTTACAATCTTAAGATCAAGGTTTCAATTCCTGGACTGGGTGATGCATTGTATTCTTGAGCAAAACACTTCATTTTACTCTACTTCAGTTCAGTCAGATGTAAATAAGTTCCAGCAACAGTTGGGAAGTTAACTCTTTGATGCACTGGCACCCCATTCAGGGGGATTGTATTGTAATCTCAGATACCTATAAGCTAGGGAAACTGGGTTAATCTTTCGCCTCATGAATTCTAGGTTTCAAGATGTGGCTGTGTGGTAAGAAGCTTGCTTCCCAAACACATGGTTCTGAATTCAGTCCCACTGCATGGCACTTTTGGCAAGTGTCTCCTACTATAGGATCAGGCTGACCAAAGCATTGTGATTGAATTTGGTAGTCGGAAACTGAAAGAAGCCCACCGTATATATATATATATATATATATGATGGGTTTCTTTCAGTTTCTGTCTACCGAATCCACTCACAAGGATTTGGTCAGCCTGAGGCTATAGCAGAAGACACTTGGCCAAGGTGCCATACAGTGGGACTGAACCCAGACCATGTGTTTGGGAAGCAAGCTTCTTACCACACAGCCATGCCTGCACCTATATATATCATCTATGTATGCGTGTCTTTGTGTCTGTGTTTGTCCTCCACTATCGCTTGACTGGTTAGTGCTGGTGTGTCTTTCATCCTTTCAGGGTCGATAAAATAAGTACCAGTTTGGTACTGGTGTTGTTGCAACTGACTTATCTCCCCCCCGAAATTGCTGGTCTTGTGCTAAAATTTGAAATCAATATATTTTCCTTCTTTTTATTTTTTAATATTGGATACAGGAATTTAAAACGTTGCGATGAAATAACAAACATTTCTACAATTAGTACACATTATATATCTGCCTATCTACCCCTATCTGTCTCTATCTCTCTAACTAATTACCTATCTATCTATATATATGTGTGTGTATGTTTTTGTGTTTATCTATGTATATCTATGTGTGTGTGTGTGTGTGTGTATGTGTGTGAGTGCATGAGGCTGATGATGATGATAAAAAATAACAAACAAACAAGATTATCTGAAATGTCATGAAATACATTTGGTTAATTAGTGCAGATTTTAAACAGCTAATTTGTCTTTGTACTCAGAAAGAGGCTTTCTTTTTTAATGCAACAGTATTGCTTCTGTGTGTGTGATGTGGTGTTGTGTGTGCGTCTATGTATGTTGATGTGTTATATGAATGTGCAAATAAGTATGAATGGGTGTGTGTATGTGTTATCTGTGTGTGGCAGACGGATATCTATTAATGTATTTGCATGGATGAATGCATGTGTATGTATGTGTGTGCATTTTACCAAATGGAGGTAGATTTCTCTCTGTTGTTGGTGTTAAAACAACACCAGCGATAATGTGTGTGTACGTGTGTACACATAAATATATGTATGCTTTTGTGGTTTGGTGTACATGAATGTGGAATTTGAACTCAGAACAAGTGATTTCAAAATGTCACTATTTGATTTGACTTCATTATCTCCACCGGTATGATTTGATGCCAGTACAAACTAGCTGGTCCCGGTTCAACTTACATGGATACTCAAACAACAATTTGGAGTAGCTTGTTATATTTGGCTTGAATTGAAAATTCTGGTTCAGTAAAATTGGCCCCTAATTCTAAGAAGAATGTGATTGAGATTGGGTGTGTTAGCGGTTGTTAAACACCAGGTCAGCCTTAATTTAGTAGAGCAATGATCTAAGACTTTTCAGCCATGACCATTCTACCTATTATTCAGATTTATATATATCTAGGACTATATTATTTAATGTGTCATTCTGAAGGATAGTATGGTACAATTTGAGGGAGGGATTTGGCTGCTAAATCCAGCAAGGAAGTTCTCTTGGTGGTCATAAATGCTTTAGTGTGTGTGTGGGGGTTTCATTATGATGTGAGGTAGGGATTGCATTTTAATGTAGGGTGGGCACTGTATTTTTGATGTGGGGCGGGCTTTGCATTTTAATGTAGGGTGGGGGATTGCATTTTAATGTGGGGTGGAGATTGCAGCCAAGCTGAAGTATAGATCTCATGCACAGTATTTGTTTCCTGCACGTTTTTCGCTGTCTGTTTATTTTTCCCAAATGGTTTTGTAATGAAGAATAGCAACAAACAGTAAGTTTGCAGTCAATATGAAATAATAAGAGACAAACTTAAGGAACATCCTTAGAAATTGATGCTCATTCTTCTCACTAGGAAACAGCATAAAAACAGTAAAAAAGGAGAAAAAAACCCCCACCAAAAATGGTTATGATATTTTTAGGTGGGGAAAAATAATATGTCTGCAAAATGGACAAAAATATTTATTCGATTTGAGATAAGGAATTTTTAATAAATGGTAAATGAGGACAAGTCGAAAGAGATAAGCAAATGCAAATCATATGCAAAAAAAGAAAAAAAAAAAGAAAAAGAAAGAAAGAAAGGAAGCAATAACGAACTTTATGAGAATAAAGTTGATTTGATATATTTTTCTACCAAGAAAGGTATAATCATATCTGCTTGCCGTTCTTTAAAAGATTACGTTGGCAGTGGTGGGGAAAAAAGCAAAAAAAACTTAGCAACTGCTAACATAGTAATGATGACGATGGCGACAGAGAAAATTATTATTATTATCATTAGCAGTAGTAGTTGTAGTTGTAGTGGTAGTATTAGTATTATTAGTACAAAACCAAAACCAGAATAAAAATTAACAAAATATACTCCGTGTAATACCCAAGGCACAGCACAAAGAATTGTGGCACTGTTATGCAGTGACTATAAGATTACTAGACTAAATAATAATAATAATAACAATGATGATGATAATAATAATAATAATAATAATAATAATAATAATAATAATAATAATAACAATCTTGTAATAAGAAAGTGCAAAAGTAAAAGATATGTGAAAATCTTTCAAGAATGTTATGTAAAGGCAGATGACTTAGTTGAGAAAGATTTAATCAGAATCAAGAGGTAAAAAAAGGATATATATATGTGTGTGTGTGTGTGTGTGTGTATATGTGAATAAAAAAATATACAAAAAGCTGTAAGATAATGATGTAGCTTTAACATAATTTGAACTGCAACATAATTTGTAGTATCAAAGCTAAACTACAGGAACACGAGAGGGTGGCAGTAGTGGTGGTGATGGTTATTATGATGGCTCTGATGCGAATGGTGTTGGCGTTAATGATAATGTAGATGATGGTGATTATAGTGATGATAGTGTTGTTGATGGTGATGATGATGATCATGATGATAGAGATGTTCATGGTGGTGATGATGATGTTGAAAACTGATTGATAGAGGATGATGATAAAAATGAAGGTGATGAGGATGATGAGGATGATGATGATGATGATGATGACATAATAACAACAAGGCTAATAAGTAAATAAATGTGCAAATGAATAAATTCTCAGCTCTTGATAAATTATTTAGCTGAATAATTAAATTTCTGCGATGCAGGAAAAATTACTGGCTCTACCATCTCTCTTCTCACCCCACCCACCTCTTTCAACAGCGCACACACACACACACACAGAGACCTAGATAGAATTTCTATCTTTTATGGTGGTCAAATCCAAGTTAGACTTTGTGACCCAATGTGGTCTTCGCTTTTGCAAGACAACGGAAGTGTGATTCGAAGGTAATTTAGCTGCTATTTTTGGCAGGTTGAGTGACCACATGTAACAGGGGTCTGCAACTGGGTCATGGGCCTGTACTGGGCTGTGGACCATTTCATATTAATTTGCACAGAAAGAATAAATTTAAAAAAAAATTTTATAGGCACTGGCGTGGCTGTGTGGTAAGAAGCTTGCTTCCCAACCACATTGTTCTAGGTTCAGTTCCAGTGTGTGGCACTTTGGTCAGGTGTCTTCTACTATAGCCTTGGGCCGACCAAAGCATTGTGAGTGGATTTGGTAGATCAAAACTGAAAGAAGCCCATTGTGTGTGTGTTGTCTCCCTCCACTTGATAAGTGGTGCTGGTGTGTTTATGTCCCTGTAACTTAGGAGTTCAGCAAAAGAGACTACTGATAGAATAAGTATCAGGTTTATAAAAAAAAACAAAGTACTTGGGGCAATTCGTTTGACTAAAAAACTCTTCAAGGTGGTGCTCCAGCATGGCCACAGTCTAATGACTGAAACAATTTCCAAGGTGTTTCTGCATTACATTTCTTTTGTTTGTTTCAGTCATTTGACTGTGGCCATGCTGGAGCACCGCCTTTAGCCGAGCAAATCAAACCCAGGACTTATTCTTTGTAAACCTAGTACTTATTCTATCAGTCTCTTTTACTGAACCACTAAGTTACGAGGACGTAAACACACCAACATCGGTTGTCAAGCGATGGTGAGGTGACAGACACAGACACACAAATG
>NC_068988.1:64826219-64834075 GCF_001194135.2 Octopus bimaculoides | reverse complement strand
ATATATATATATATATATAAATGTATTCGTGCCGGTAGCACATAAAAAGCACCCACTACACTCTCGGAGTGATTGGCGTTAGGAAGGGCATCCAGCTGTAGAAACTCTGCCAGATCAGATTGGAGTCTGGTGTAGTCATCTGGTTTGCCAGTCCCCAGTCAAATCGTCCAACCCATGCTAGCATGGAAAATTGACGTTAAACGATGATGATGATGTAATAAATTATATATCATGCACTTGGTGTTTTATCATGTGCATGATCCCCCAGTCCATGATCCCCCAGTCCATGGAATAATTGTCTTGTAGAAAACTAGTCCATGTTGCAAGACAAAAGGTTGAGGGCTGGTGACCTTCATTAGTTTTGCAATAAAACTAACTTTTTGTGAGTTCAATCTTTGTATATGTACATCTATTAATATTATATATGTTAATAAAAGTGAAAACAAAACCTACGAAAAAAAAAAGCTATGTATTGAAATAAAACATAAACAAGGTAAAAAAGAAACAAACAAAAAGATACACACAACAAATTATGAGGCATTAACCTAATTGCATAACATCTGACACCTTTTAATGAAATATTTAATTTAAGATTTTGTGTAATATCTCATTTAAGATTTAAATTAATAATAATAATAATAATAATAATAATAATAATAATAATAATGATAATAATAATAATAGGAATTCTGAAACAAGTTTCAGAAAATCCTAAGAAAAACGAAAGAAAGAAAATAACAGCAAAACCAACAAAAAAAAAAAAATGCTTCCAAACAAAGATTAATTTAAAATTTTTTTCTTTTTTTGTTTTCTTTTGTTAAACTTTGTATTAATTAAAATGGTATTCTGTGTTTTGACTTTGACTTTCTGAACGAAAGTCTGAAAGTAAGAGATCAATGGAATCTTGAATTATCTCACGTTGCAAAGATGGCAGCTTCAAGTCTCGATGCCAAACTCATTTGGCCATTTTTTCCCATTTATTTTATTTTTACTGTTTTCTTTCTGTCTTTTTTTTATTTTGTTAATTTGCGATTATCATTATTATTATTATTATTATGGCATGCTTAAATAGTTGGGTGGTGTAGTTTTCAAAGACTTGGGTGCTGTAGTTATTAACATCATTGCTTCTGTTTTATAGTCTAGACAAACAGATTCCGGTTAGTTTAACGGGTGAATAAGTTTCAGAGATAAGTATGGTGATGATGGTGATGATGATGTTGCTGCCATTGCCGCTGCTGCTGATAACGATGAGGGAGAATAGTGATGATGATAACACATTTTATGAATAGTTTGATTTAATTTCAATATTCAGTGTTTATTCTGTGAATTTATTTAGTTTAATGTATATAAAGTCTGTGAATGTGTATATTTGTGTATGGGAATGGGTAGGAAGAGGAATACACAAGCTAGAAATGTATGCATATACGTAGTATTAATAGTAGTAGTAGTAGTAGTAGTAGTAGTAGTAGTAGTAGTAGTAGTAGTAGTAGTAGTAGTAGTAGGAGTAGGAGTAGTATGGTTAGTACAAACAAAGAAGAGTGTATTGAATACTTAGGTATCAGACTGGATATTTAGGTTAGAAACAAAAGGTATAACAAAATGTGAAATTTTTATGTAACATTATATAACTATCACTCTGAGTTTCAGTCTGGAAATTATCTTCAGGTAAAGTAAGAGATACATAAATTGGTAAACGTTTGTGTTTACAAATGAGGAAACTATTCTCAATATATGAAGGAGAGTGTGTATGTATTTTGTTAGAGGCTAAAGCATCACCTGTCATAATGGAATGTTTGATGTATGTGACAGCACTAACGATTCAAGCAACGAAGCAATATAACACTATATAGGTAAAAAATTTGCAAAAACATCCAAATATGATCAACCAACAGTACATCACAATTTGATTGGTTGTCCCCACTTAAAGAAAAAATACTCTTTGACTTTTAACTCCTCAAGTTTTAATGTGTTTATGAAATATTTTTGTTATGCTGCTTCCCTGCAATATTTTTGAAGAAATCAGAATTGTGAAAAATCTGTGGTAAATGACAGCTGCTATATAAAATATATGCATGTGTCTTCTACTTTAACCCTTGACTGGTCAAAGTCTTACAAGTATTTAGTAAAAGGAAACTGAAAGAAGTTCATTATATGTGAGTGAGTGTGTTTGTCTCTCTTTGTCTTGAGATCACATGAAAGTTGTAAGCAAGCATTACTGTCATACAAGCGACTCTTTTTTATTTCCAGTCTTGCACACACACAGACACACACATGCATACTTATATGTATGTATAGAGTAGTGCATGGATATTTGGATTGGAAAAGAATTAATGATATGCATGCGCTTTTGAACCCATAAATTTGTGGTTTAATATTCAAACATTTTAGTATCATTGACATTGCTGGTGTTGACAATAACAGAAGTCATATGATGATGATGACGACTATGACAACGATGGCGATGATGGTTAAGGTCAAAGAAAATGATGGTTAGAATGTTTGATCAGAAACAGAACTTCCTTTCAAGAGCTGCAAAACCAACAATTGTCTTGCAATCATAAATTAATTAAGGCATCATAGTTTTTTGGTTTGTTTGTTTGTTTTTTTTTTTACCTAAAAATGGTTAAAAGGTCTGAGTTGAATAACAAAAGACGTAAATATAAAAATAAAAAGCATAAAAACAAAACAAAACAAATAAAGATTAAATATAAATATAAAGTTTGCCCCCCCCCCCCACCTTTGTAACAGCAACAATAAGTGAGGTTGTGGTGGTGGTGGTAGTGGTAGTGGTGACTTCAGTGGTGTTAGTGGTTGTGGTGGGTTTTCAGTTGTAATTTTGATATTATTGGTTAATTAAAATGTGTGGATCAATACATGAATTGACTCTGAGTTTGATGTCCATCATAACATCACCCGCGCATACACACACTGAAGTATACATACATACATATATATACACACATACCAAAACACATACATACTGAAGTACATAAGCATACACCAAAGCAGAAATACTCACATATTCATATTGAAGTTCACATGTACGCACACACACCAAAGTACACACACACATATACTGGAGCATAAACACTGACACACACACACACACACATCAATGCACATACACAAAGATGGCTGCACCACACACTTCCACTCCTAGTACCTCGTTATAAGCGGACAAGTTATCTAAGTCAATTAAAACACTAACGTTGGTCGTTAACTAACAACTTAATTGTAATTCTCTGTTGACAATGGCAACAACAACAATAATAAGTACAACAACAACAATAATGATAATAAAAATTGAGACTAATATTTACAAACACAACAAACGAGAAATTAATTCCTATAAGTCGTTGTTTAATTTGTATATGAGCTGTGTAATGTTGATGTAGCTGTGGTGGTGGTGGTTGTGTTGGTGATTTTGATGGCGGCGTGGTGTTGGTGATTTTGATGGCGGCGTGGTGTTGGTGATATTAATAAGAGTGTGGTGGTATTATTGGAGGTGGTGGTGCTGCTTTTCAATGGCAGTGGCAGTAGTAGTATTGGTGGTGGTGGTAGTTGTAGTAGTGGTGGTGGTGGTAGTTGTAGTAGGGGTAGTAGTTGTAGTAGTGGTGGTGGTGCTAATTGTGGTAGTTGCTGTAGTGGTGGTGGTGGTGGTAGTAGTGGTGGTGGTAGTTGTAGTAGGGGTAGTAGTTGTAGTAGTGGTGGTGGTGGTGTTAATTGTGGTAGTTGCTGTAGTGATGGTGGTGTTTGTAATTGTAGTGGTGGTGGTGGTGGTGGTGGTAGTTGTAGTAATGGTGGTGATAGTAGTAGTATTAGTGTTGGTGATGGTAGTTGTAGTAGCAGCAAAGACAGATAATTGTGATAGTAGCAGATAATAGTAGTAGCAGCAGCAGCAGCAGCAGTCATATTGGTTTTGTTATTGGTGGTAGTATTAGCGCTGGGTAGTAGTGTGATGTAGTAATGCAGTTATGGTAGTAGCCCTAGCACAACACACTTCATTGATAAAAGTTTCGTGTGTGTGTGTGTGTGTGTGTGTGTGTGCATTAGGGTCCATAATTCAACGAAAGCTAGGCATAGAAAACCTGATTGATAACCTGGTCCAAATTCAAAAGGACCAACCAAACAAAGCATTCTATAACTAACCTAAAGGCCTCACTTTTAAAAACATTGCAAATCATTAATGTCATCATTATTATCATTATCATTATTATTATTATTGTCATCATTATTACTGTCTATTATATGAGCTGCAGATTTGGCAGAACTGGTGGAAAGCCATACAAAAACCTTTATCTTTTAGTGTTATTATTATTATTATTATTACTATTATTATTATTATTATTATTATTATTATTATTATTTTTGAGTGGTCTGTTTTTCCAAACATGTGTGGGTTGGACAGATCTACTGTACAATGATGCATTGCCATTCTTATCAAAGAATTTGATCCAGTGTTGTTTTCATAGTCTTTAGAAAATGGTTGGCATCAACAAACTGGAGATAAATTGTAGCTTGTTAATATATTCTTAAGAAGAAAAAAGAACACCTCAAGGGAACAAGATGTTTGTCTTTAGAGACACAGAACTAGTTTTACTTTAATTAACTTAACCATAATGATAATATCATCAGAGATGTAGTATGGCTAAATGGTTAAATAGGTTGCTTTGCAATCAGGGGATCTTGAGTTCAATCTCATTCCATGGTATCTTGAGCAAGTGTCTTTTCCGATAGCCTTGAATTAACTCAAGCATTGCGAGTCAAATTCTGTGGATGGAAACTGCAGTGTGGAAGTTCATTAGAAGGATTGTCACTCTCGTTCCTCATTCAAAACTCCAGCCTTGTCGTACACTGTGTCCTGCTGATTATTCCTAAGGATTATGTTAAGGATATACAGGTCTATGAAATACTCAACCACTTATATGCTAATTCAATGAACAGGTAGTTCAGTTGATTGAACAACTGATGAGTCATAGCCAGAAATGCTTGGCTTGGCACTCCATCGGTTAAGAGAACGAGTGTTCAGTTGATCCAATTTGATCAATTGAACACTCTGAAAACGAGTGTTCAGTTGATCCTGCGTATACACATGTGTCTGCTTGTGAAATTAATGTGCAAGTGACTAAGCACTCAACAGACATGTGTACTCTTAATGTAATCTTCAAGGAGGTTCAGCATGACATAGAGTGTGATCAAACTGGCCATTTGAATTATAAATACTATCTTTGATTTATGAAAGGCAAAGATGAACCTGGTGAGATTTGAACTTAAAATGCAAAAAATCAGAAGAAATACTGCAATGCATTGAGTCTTGAAGTTCTTACATTTCAGCCACTTTAGTGAGTCTTGAGGTTCTTACATTTCTGCCAGTTCAGTGATAGGTAGATAGATAGAGAGATAGATTCGAAAATGAAAAAAAGGGGGGGAAAGAAGAAAAAAAAAGTAAAATTCCAAACAAAAGGGATCGTGTATCACAGAAAAATTTTAAAAATGTAAAAAGTAATATTAGGTTTATCCGTGGAAAGAAAAGCCTACGGAAAAGATCCCAGTAGCCTCAGGCAGGGAGGGAATAAACATAGGTTACTGTGATCTTTTCCGTAGGCTTTTTTTCTCCACGGATAAACCTAATCTTACTTTTTACATTTAAAAAATTTTTCTGTGATACATGATCCCTTTTGATCGAAATTTTACCTTTTTTTTTCTCATTTTTTCCCCCTTTTTCTTTTTAATTTTCGAAAACAAAAGCTCTACATTTGTATTTGTCCCCTCTGTGTTCAGCCCTTAGTGGCCAATAAAGAAAGTTATCTATCTGTCTATCTACCTTTCTGTCTGTCTGTCTGGTTATCTATCTATCTATCTATCTATCTATCTATCTATCTATCTATCTATATCTCTCTATCTCTCTATCTACCTACCTATCTACCTATCTATCTATCTGTGTGTTTGTGTGTGTGTGTATACCACAGAATGAGGAAAGGCAAAGTTGATCTCAGCTAGACTTGAATTCAGAATGCAAAGATCCAAATTAAACCCCCACAAGGCATTTTGTCTGCCACTTTTAACAAACTCTAGTTTGCCGCCATAAATATCAATGGTGTCACTTCTTTTTCTATTGATTCAGCGATTTTCCAACATTAACTGGTTCCGTGATGTGCCAAGTGAAATCAATATCTATTTAGATACCAACCATGAGAAATGGGAATGAATGCATGAATATCACCACATCCCATACACCTTCCTATTCCATTAACATATCAGGATTCAAGCCTACACAAGAAACAGTTATTATTTCGCATTGTTATTCTTAACTGCACCTGCACATAGATACACGGAAAAAGATGACAATGGAAAGAATGCTGATGTGGGTGGGGATGAAGGTGATGACGATGACGATGATGATGATAATGGTGATGATGATTCTGATGTTGATTGATTAATTTTTGTTCTATATTAAACACATCCCTCACTCTGCTGATTTTTCACATTATGTTTAGAGATCATCTATTGACCTTCAAACTAATTCTTCCATTATATCATTCATCCATTCTATGGTTATATAATTGTGGTGTTGCTATTGTTGTTGTTGTTGTTCTTGTTGCTAGCAGCTGTGGTGATGGTGGTGGTGGTGGTGTCAGCATTATGTTCTTGTTGTTGTTTAGCACCAAACAAGTTCCCGATCCAGGAAACCCATGAGCAAAAGGTGTTCTACATGTGACGATACAATAATTCTATTTTCCAGACACAGTGTAACTTAGACTATATTAGCCAATGTGTCTTCTCATAAACAGGTTTTATGATCCTAGGACAATCCTGATCCTGTAGACCCATGATGAAAGTTTTCAATCATATTTTTCCTGATGTACTCTAACAAGAACTACATTATCCAAAGTGTTTTCCTTGTGTAGTTTTTGTTTAACCCTAGGTCAATCTTGATCCAGTTGACTCATCATAAAAAATGTTCTAGGATTACTTTAACCAATGTGTCCTGCTTTGGTGTGGTTGTTTAAACCTTGGTTTGTCCTGATCCAGCAAAACCTATGACCAAATGTGTTCTAGCAGTGACCACCCTATCTTTTGTTCTGACACAATGTATCTAAGACTACATCAATCCATGTGTCTTCCTTTGTGTGGCTGTTTTTTTTTTGAGCCCACATCAATTCTAATCAAACAAATTCATAATGGAAGACATTTTAGCTATGATAATACAATCACTTTTATTGCTGCAGTGTATCTAGGAATACATTATCCAATGTGTCCTTCCTTGAGGAGTTTTTTTTAACCCTCGGTCAATCCAGATCCAGCAAACCTATGATCAAATAGTGACTACCCTATCGTATTTTTACTCAGACACAGTGTATCTAGGACTACTTTATCCAATGTTTCTATACCTGGTGTAGTTTAACCCTAGGTTAGCTCTAATCCAGTAGACCCATGTCTGACTATCCCATCCTATTTTTATTCAGACATGGTGTTTCTCAGAGTACATTATCCAACATGTTTTTCCATTTTCAAGATGGTACAGTTAGACTTTAGGGATACTTTGGCCATTATATCTAGCAGGAAAAGTGATCATATACATGCTTCTTTGTTGGCAAGTGTTAATTTTGGCAATAACTATTGTCACAATATCTCAAATTTTTAGATAGATAGGAGAAATAGATATATAGAAGAAGAATAGCTGGATAGATACTGAGAAGGATAGGCTGGTAGAAAGAAAAGATAAGATAGAGATGGGACAGATAGATAAGATAGATAGAAGTATGGAGGAGATAGACAGATAGACAAACGGGGAGATAGGCAGATAGACAAACGGGGAGATAGGCAGATAGACAAACGGGGAGATAGGCAGATAG
>NC_068988.1:64825913-64826209 GCF_001194135.2 Octopus bimaculoides | reverse complement strand
GGGGAGATAGGCAGATAGACAAACGGGGAGATAGGCAGATAGACAAATGGGGAAATAGGCAGAGAGACAAACAGGGAGATAGGCAGTTAGACAAAGGCAGATAGACAAACAGGTAGATAGGCAGATAGACAAATGGGTAGATAGGCAGATAGACAAACGGGGAGATAGGCAGATAGACAAACGGGGAGGTAGGCAGATAGACAAACGGGGAGGTAGGCAGATAGACAAATGGGGAGGTAGGCAGATAGACAAGGCAGATAGGCAGATAGACAAATGGGGAAATAGGCAGAGAGACA
>NC_068988.1:64818178-64821291 GCF_001194135.2 Octopus bimaculoides | reverse complement strand
TATATATATATATATATATATATATATATATATATATATGGGATGTGAGTGTATGTGTGTGTACACATCATACTATCATGATTAAAGTCATTGCTCTCTAACACACAGATGTTTCACAGTCAGGTAATGTGTAATTATGCCTCAGCTCCTGCAAACACACAGCTCAGAGGCACTACACCTTCCCCAGCTCAGGAGCCATTCGAAGCACCACAGCCATTCGTACACCCCCCCCCCACCACTAATATATCTGGTGTGCTTAAGGTCTCAGGCATTGCATCCAGATGCTTTGAAATTGTTCCCAGTGTCCTGGTAACAAAAGAGGCAACTTTGGCTGTTGTTTAATGTGTCTCCCATACGTGGCTTGCCACATCCTGGTGTTTGTCTACCTTCACACTCAGCAGGAACAGTGACATCAATTGTGACCCATTCATGTGTATCTTTGTGCATAATTGTGATATCAGAAGCAATGATTATTATTATTATTATTATTATTATTATTATTATTATTATTATTAAGTGAGAGAGCAGTGCATGCCATCAAAATGACACTGGGGTAAAATATACGAAGCCCATTATACCCATCATGACTACCCGTCTGATAAGGGTACACCAGGCACATGCATCACAACCATATGTGCGTGACATGGTGATCTATTATTATTATTATTATCAAGGCAGAAGCTGGCAGCATCGTTAGCATGTTGGTCAAAATGCTTTGTGGTATTTTGCCTGTCTCTAGATTCTGAGTTCAAATTCCATCAAGGTTGACCTTACCTTTCATTCTTTCGGGGTTGATAAATTAAGTACCAGTATCAATGTAATCGACTAGTCCCCTTTCACCAAATTTGAGGCCTTGTGCCTTTAGTAGAAAGGATTATCATTATTATTGAGGACACATGGCCTAGTGGTTAGGGTGTTACACTCACAATTTAGTGATCGTAATTTCAATTCCTAGACCAGGTGATGTGTTGTGTTCTTGAGCAAAACGCTGCATTTCCTGTTGCTCTGCGAGCACTTTGACACCTGACACATGGTACACAGTGCACCCTGGGCCAGATTTAGACCCAAAAGGCCCTAAGCGCTTGAAAAATTTTGGTTCCTCCATATATATGTAATTGAAAATATAAACAGTAACAAACCATAAAATAAATTCATATTTTCCAAAATGAAATAGAATTAACAGTAAGACGGAAAATAATACTTATTTTTATATACGACCAAGTTTATTTATATTTCAAAAGTTTTCTCAGACTTTTTCTAATAGCAAAGTCTTTGATGAGATCCTCACTATGTTACCATGAACACTACAAAATTATATTTCCAATCATATAAACCACGTTGAATATTAGTTGAGCAAATTTAAAGTGATTTCTTTTGAGCCACAAAACCATTTACCATTTCTGTAGCGTCCCTTTTCCCTTGATGCCCTAAGCATGTGCTTATTTAGCTTATGGTTAATCCAGTACAGAGTGCACCTGTTCAGACAACATCGCTTTGATGGAATGAGTGAGCAAATGTGTGGCTCGAGCATTTGATCACAATAAACAAATCATTTGTGTAGATCGTTCAGCTTTTGCTCATGCAGTGTCTTTGACAGAAGAGTCCGTCATTATTATTATTATTATTATTATTATTTTTATTAAGGATCCTCTGGTGATTTTGACAATAATCGAATTCTTTGAGAAACTGAATGACCTATTTGTTAAATTAATGTGTAATGGCTGTGTATTCCACAGGCACGTAATTCATGAGGTGAATCAGTGACAGAATATGTAACAAGAGTGGTCCTTTGATTTATAGGTGATGTGCAGTTTGATGGAAGTGTTGCTGTTGTTGTTGTCATCTTGTGAGTGCATGCATGAGAGAGAAAGAGAGAGGGAGAGAGAGAAAGAGAGAGGGAGAGAAAAGATAGAGTAAGCAGATAAAGAGGGATGGTGGATGGTGGAAAGAGAGAGGGAGTAGTGGTAAATTACTTGTTCTCTGCAATTAATTTGATGAGTAGATTTGTAATGAAGACTGACGAGCTCAATCTGTCTGAAATGTAAAACTAAATCAGTAAATTTGCAACAGAGAGTGACAATTTCATTGTGTTTTAAATATGTGGATCCACACTACAAAGTGAGAAGCTCAAACTGTCTCAAATATGTGGAGGAGAGAGAGAGATACAGGGAGAGAGAAAGTCAGAGAGAGAGAAAGTCAGAGAGAGAGAGATACAGGGAGAGAGAAAGAGAGAGAGAGAGAGAGAGAAAGAGAGAGAGAGAGAGAGAGAGAAAGAGAGAGAGAGAGAGAGAGAGAAAGAAGCTCACACTGTTTCAAATATGTAGGTCTGTGGAAGAGAGAGGGAGAGAGAGAAAAATAAGTTCAAACTATCTCAAATATGTAGGTCCGAGATAGAAAAAAAAAATAAACTCCATCTCAAATGATAACTAAATTTTGACCTAATTAGTCATTACTAAACAATTACAGTAATTAAACTTTGAGGACGAAATGTTAATCACGAAATAAAAATCACACTGATTATTATTATTTATGTACATCCACTGCATGTTTTGTGCTACATGCTTAAACCCTTGTGGCCAATAATGAAATAAAGATGTTTATTATTATTATTATTATTATTATTATTATTATTATGTTATTTATTGTTTCTCATCGTTATTCCTGTATGATTGCTATTTGTTATTAATGTTGAGTTCACTCTTTTTTTTTTTTAGTCTATATAAATCAGCTCAACTGTTTTTGTAATTCATACTTCGATTGTCTCCAATGTCTTGGACCCTTGTGGCCAATAAAAGATAAAAGAAATTATTATCATTATTGTTATTATTATCGTTGTTGTTATTGTTATTATTGGTGTTGTTGTTGTTGTTGTTGCTGTGGTGGTGGTGGTTGATGAGCAGTTTTGGTTAATCGTTTACTTCTGTGCCTTGGGTTTAAACAAGCATTGAACAAATAAATAAAGATAATTTGATTTGGCTGGCTAGCTTAAGATTTTCTCCTATCAAAACAGAAGATTGCTGTAACAATACATTGTTAAACAAGATTACAAGATCATGAAATAAAAACAAAACACACACATACACGCAGAAAAAAAAAAAAAAAAAAAAAAAAAA
>NC_068988.1:64802818-64810757 GCF_001194135.2 Octopus bimaculoides | reverse complement strand
TATATATATATATATATATATATATATATATATATATATATATATATATATATATATATATATATTTATATGTACATATACATATATGTATATCTATATACACGTATGTATTTATAAACATGGACATGTGTATATCCATACACATATATATACAAAAGCATATATACATACAGGCACATACATACATATGTATATATATTAATGTGTGTGTATATTTATATGCTTACACATATAAAAACACATCCACACACACATTCATATATATATACACACACATATACAGACGCATATATATATATATATATATATATATACACACACACATACACACATACGTACATATGTGTATGTATACATACACACATATGTATACATACATAAATATATACACATATGCATGCATGCATAGCATGAAGGTATGGTTGTACAGTAAAAACAGCTTATTTTGTAAGTGTGTGATCTTGGGTTCGATCCCTTGGACAAGTCCTTCTTTATAAGACTTGGGAGTGAAATTAAGTATGCATATATACGTAGGCATACACTTACAAATATATACAGACAGCCTGTTCTAGTCAGTCCAGTGAATGGAATAGCATGCTTGTGAAATTGGCATGCAAGTGTCTGAGTACTACTCAGACATGTGTACCCTTAATGTAGATCTCAAAGAGATTCAGCATGGCACAGAATGTGACAATGCTCGGCCCTTTGAATTATAGGTACAGCACATTTTTGCCTGTTGAGCAAACTGGAACAACTAGAAATGAAGTGTCTTGCTCAAGGACAAAATGTGCTCCTAGAATTGAACTCATGACCTTATGATTGAGAGCCGAATACCCTAACCAATGAGCCACGTGCCTTCACCACACACACACACTCACTACACACATGCACTCAATTTTGTGTCATGTTTCTTTTAAAGGCAGTGTTTTGTTCTACTATTTATAACTACATCTATGGAAATAGAGTTGACATGTCTAAATTACATTTTCCCATTAATTTCATTAGTTAAAAAAAAAAATTACTGTTTTTTCTTTCTGTTTGAATGTTTTTCTTAGATATCTAAGAATAAAAATTGAAATATAGGTGTATGCATCCGTGTATATATGTACACATCTATCTATCTATCTATCTTTATATATATATATATATATATATATATATATATATATATATATATATATATATATATATATATATATATATGCACACAAAGACATATATGCGCACATATATACACACATATGCACCTGCATAGAAACATACGCACATTTATACACACATATGTACATGCATACAAATATATGTACACATACACATACACACACATACACATATATATATACATATAGATATGCACATATGTATACACAGACAATTATACAATCATACAAACAAATCCTATGTCGGCACTCCCATAAGCCAAGGACTCCACATGCAGCCATGCACAAATTCTTCAATTTAACATGTTATCTTGATTTTTGATAGGTACGTGGGTCCCCAAAATCTGAAGGAATGGATATATCTGATTAAATCAACTACTATCCTCAGCTCATGCTTATGTCTATCAACCCCCTGAAGGATGAAAAAAGAAAAAAAAAATGAAGGGAATAAACCCAGAAAAATATCTATTCTGGTGGAATATGAACTCGTAATGTAAAGCTATGCAGCTAAATACTGCAAAACAAATTTTCCCAGCGGTTTACGGATTCTGCAATTTCCTCTCCATCTAAACATGTTATATTTAACAGAATGATGACTGTTCTCATGTTTTATGATATTTTATTAAAGAATTTTTTTTCTTCATATTTCCTTATTAGTTTGGGAACTTCTTTATGGTTCCCAAATAAACAAATACCTCATAAGGAAATGGGAGGAAAAATCTTTAATTAAAAAGATAAATCTTCAGCTCTTTTGTGTTTTTCAATATAACATGTGCAAAAGAAAAGCTATCTCCACCCATATATATTTTTGTACAGGTACACATTATATATATATATATATATATATATGTATGTATGTATGTATGTATGTATGTATGTATGTATGTATAGCTTGCTTACGAATCACATGGTTCTGGGTTTAGTCCCACTTCATGGCACCTTGGGCAAGTGTCTTCTACTATAGCCTCGGACCGACCAAAGCCTTGTGAGTGGATTTGTTAGATAGAAACTGAAAGAAGCCCGTCGTATATATGTATATATATATATATATATATATGTATGTGTGTATATGTTTGTGTGTCTGTGTTTGTCCCTCCAGCACTGCTTGACAGCTGATGATGGTGTGTTTACATCCCCATATCGTAGCAGTTCGGCAAAAGAGACTGATAGAATAAGTACTAGGCTTACAAATAATAAGTCCTGGGGTCGATTTGCTCGACTAAAGGCGGTGCTCCAGCATGGCCACAGTCAAACGACTGAAACAAGTAAAAGAGTAATGAGTATATAATGAATCACACATTTTAATAACATGCATAGCTTATCTATACATACATCAATGTATCTTTGTTATCATTTTAACTTCCACTTTTCCATGCTTGCATCTGTCAGGTGAAATTTAGTGAGGTAGAATTTCAACGGATGGATTCTCTTCCTGTCACAGACTCACATTTGTTTTCAAGCAACGATGATATTTCCCCCTGTCCTTTAAACACAAACAGCACAACGGCAAGAGAAAGATACTGTTTGTCTTCTGTCAATGACATTTGTTTACAAATGGCATGAGATATTAAGGGAAAGAAACACGAACCTATACACAAACTCACATGATGCTTCTTCCAATTTTCATCTATCAAATCCCCTCACAATACTATATATATATATATATATATATATATATATATATATATATACATATCCACACACACATGTAGGCCTTCTGTAAATGATATTTATTTCAATTACATCTATTAATTGAAGTGTACAGTATTATACTCAATTAATATACTCACTTTACTGATAAATATATGAGTGCATTTTTCCTGACTTATGGATTCTCAGATGGTTATATATACATATATATATGTGTGTGTGTGTGTGTGTGATGAATTCTCTTGTCGTGAATGAAAAATGAGGGTTCAGTAAAATAAAGGGGCAACCATGTTCTGTGGACATAAATATGTCTCTTGAGGTCTACTGGCACCTTGCAAACCTTTTCGGCAAACGGTACAAATTGAGGATCCAGTTTGCTTGAGTGCTTGTGAATCATTTACTATGTGTTTTCTTGAGTGGATGGCAAGGCATGCTTGGCTTTGTGCCACAAAGCCGCAATGACAGGTAAGGCTTCCATTTAGAAGAGTAGCATTTATACACACACACACACACGATGTAAAGTGTCGGAAATTCAAATGGGGTGGTCAAGGCTGGAATGCTTCATTCAGAGCTTACCTGGGGCTAGATCAAGACCAACACACAACGGCAAACAGCTGTGGACAAATATAAGTAATCTTATATACAAGCATGTATAAAACTATACATACAATTAATATATGCATGTATCTACATATGTATATATATATATATATATATATATATATGCACACAAATATACATACATATATATACACTCACATATACATTGTATCATAATTGTAGATGCATGTAAACTTAACAGGGAACACCTGATATAAATTTACATATACATACACATCTATATAATCCCCTTCTACATCCATATTAATTCCACCCCCTTACACACACAGGCATACAGATTTACATAATCCCCAATACACTCACTCCCCCCACCTTACCTATCTTAGCCTCTATTCACTAACTCAGCTAAACAGTTTCCCCTATGTTTCATGATATAAAATAAAAATAAAAAAGAGACTAAAAACCCCTTGTATCCTTTGTTCTTAATCTTTTGCACACTTTTCGGCTTAGGAGTTAAGAGGGTACTCACCTCATCACACGTGGGTATTACATAGACACCATATGTTGGATAAAAAAGAAGAAAAAAACCTCAAGCTCTGTCACTTAATGTCCATATCACAATTAAAAAAGTAAATTAATGAAAAGAATAAAAGAAATCAAAAAACTAATTATTAACATAAGTGGGGAAGGTACATGCTTTGAGAGAGTAGTGGAGTAGGAAAGTTTATTACTAATATAGGGGGAAGGTGTATGTTTTTAGAAAGAGAGAGTAGTGGATTTGGAAAGTCCATTACTAATATAGAGGGGAGGGTAAATGCTTTTGGGATGAAAGAGAAGTTGAGTAGGAAGGTCCAGTGCTAACATAAAGGGGACATTATGTGTTTTGGGAGAGAGTTTAGAGTGGGTTAGATTGACCAATTTATTAACAAGTGTAGAAGGGTACACATCCAGCATAAAGTCCAATCTTTGATGTGATGTGGTGGCTTGTATGCCTTAATGATCCTGACAGATATGTCAGTGGAGGGTATTTTGCCTGGCATTCTTACAATTCTGCCAGTTCACCACCAATAATAATAATAATAATAATAATAATAATAGACCAAAAGTGAAACATGGCGAAGGTTGATAAGAGAACTTGGTGAAGGAAATTGGTTGGATATGGAAGAAATGGTTCTTGGGAGTTTATAAGAGCTCTTAGCTTTCAGAATATGTTGAAAGATTAATGTAAACATCTACTTTTTACTTGTTTATATTATTGAACTGTGGCAAGCTGGGGCACCACCTTAAAGGGTTTAGTCAAATAAGTCAACCCCAGTTCTTGTACCTTAAGTCTCGTAATATTCTATTGGTCTTTCATTATGGAGACATAAACAAACCAACACTAGTTGTCATGCAGTGATGGGGGACAAACATACACACACAAATATATGATGGGCTTTCACACAGTTTCCATCTACTAAATTCATTCACAAGGCATTGGTCAGCCCAGAGCTGTTGTAGAAGTCACTTGCCAAAGATGCTGCACAGTGGAACTGAACCCCAAACCACATGATTGCAAACTGAGCTTCTTAACCACACAGCCATGCCTGTGGCTATTATGTTCAAAGCAACCACAAAAGCATAACTTTGAGGCTAGTGGGGGTTGAATGGGGTCAAAGTTTGGTTGAACAAATCCTTTTAATACTAGCATCCTTCAAGACTGCCTCAGGTTCTCCGATCCAAGATCTACCGTTCTAAACTGTTCTTATTAAAATTAAAACCTTCCATTTTAATTTTATACTTTGTTCATTAATATTCCAAGGACTTGTTTAATTAATAATATCAAAGTTAATTATTTCACTGAATCACAACAAATTCTAGGCCATTTCTATAATTAATTAAAACATAGATGCTGAGCATTTCATTACAAATTTGGTCAGAAAAGGATTAAATTTATTGTATAGTTTCTGTTGCATTGAATAGTTTCTGTAGTGTTGTACATTTTCTATTGTATTGTACAGTTTCTGTTGTATTGTATATGTTCTATAGTATTGTATAGTTACTAGTCTGCTGTACAGTTTACTGTGTTGTATAGTTACTAGTGTGTTGTATAGTTATTGTCATGTTGTACAGTTTCTATTGTGTTGTGTAGTTTCTGTTGCATTTTACAGTTTCTGTCGTATAGTTTCTATAGTATTGTATAGTTACTAGTCTGCTGTACAGTTTACTAATGTATTGTATAGTTATTGTCATGTAGTTTCTGTCCTGTTGTATATAGTTAGTAATGTGTTGTATAGTTACTGTTGTTGCATTATACAGGAACAGATAAGCAGTGTATTTCATAAGAAATTATGTCAGGAAACCATTAAATTAACCACAGTACTTTGCTGGTACTTTTCTTATGAACTTCAGATGAATGAAGGGTGAAGTCACCCTTACCAGGATATGAACTCAAAATGAATGAAAGAAATCTAAATAAATACCATATTGTATTTTGTACAATGGTCTACCAATTCTGCTGCCATGAACCAAATCTTAGATCTTCAGGTGTTTTATCACTTATTCAGGTGTTATCATCCATTATTTGCGAGATCAGTTCCCAACCTGGTACTTACAATTTCCTTTTAGAGAATTTTTCCATACATCATCCTGTGATGTGCCTGGATGCATCATCAGTAATATTTCCTTGAGTCATTGGCTGTATCAGGTCTTTCAACAAGCAGACATTGTCACTCAGGTGACCTAGCCAGGGTCAATCAAGCTCTAACCTGTGTCCAGTTTATATGACATTTTATAGGGTTCACTCGTTCCGATCCATATTCAATTTGAAGCTGTCTAACCCATGCCAGCATGGAAAGCGGATGTTAAATGATGATGACAATGATAATATATATATATATATATATATATATATATATATATATATATACACATATACAGGTGAGTGTGTGTGTGCATACACATACATGCATGCACACACACAAATATGCATACACATACATGATGGGCTTCGACACAGTTTTAATCTATCAAATTCTTTCACAATGCATTGGTTGGGCTGTGACTTGATCAGAGTATCAAATGACTCAGCCCTCATGAAAGGCTAACACTTCTATCTATAGTTTCCTTATTAGGAGGAGTAGCAGAGGTGGTTTCAGATAATTTTCTGGTTGTTGCATAGCTGTGTCGTGTCCTCTTTTGCTGTTGCTCCTTAAGAAGAATTGTTATCATCAAAGGATCCACAACTGAGGGAGAAGATGATCAACATAAGACACATCAACAACAAAATACACTTGCTCAAGGTGTCATGCTGTGGGACTGAACCTGAAACTATGTGGTTGGGAAGTAAACTTGTTAACCACATAACCATGCCTGCCTGCATATATATATATATATATATATATATATATTTCATACATGTGAACTTTTCTGCATTAAGATCTGAAATGTAAGATCTTCCCCATCCTGATGATGGAGGCTTATCTCATGCAATGTTAATTGCATCCATACAGCTGTGTATTGTGATGAACTAAATCTAATAATATTATTATGCATTGTCTAGCCCCCAGAAACAGCTGTTGGACTTATTATACTTTTCCTTCACCTCTTTAAATTCCTCTGTCATTTGTACTCTGTGTAAGTTGGACCCCCTTTATATAAATATATACAGGGTGGCCATAAAGTCATCTACCATCTTGCAATATGTGAAATTGCTAACATTCTCTTTTTTTTATCTCTTTTCACAACTGCTGATATTACTCACAAACCAATCCTCATTGGGTGGAGGCAGATAATGAACAAGGCGGAGGCAAGGTAATGGTGTGGTGTGGGATTTGGCACAATCAAGTAATTGGACTGTTTTATTTTGAGGGCTCTGTGACAGGTGATTCATATCTTGACATGATGCTTCAACAAGATGATGCCTCACGTGCATTCACTTGGAAGGGGAAATCCTGTCTGGTTTCAGCAGGGTGGGGCTCTACCCCATTATGCATTACAGGATCGTGATTTTCTGAATGATCATTTTTCAGGGAGATGGCTCGGGCATTGTGGGCCAATTGGATGGGCACCACGGTCACCAGATTTAACTCCCATGAACTTTTTCTTCTGGGGCTACATTAAATCCCTTGTGTATTCTAAAAAGATTTGTGACCAAGGACATCATCTTCAAAGAATTGTTGAAACGTGTGAACAAGTCAACGGCAATGAAGAGCTTTTTTGAGAGGATTCATTGCAATTTCAGATTCCGTTTGAACACTCGTTTAAAGCTACATGGCCAACACTTTGAACATTTGTAATGGATTACCTACTTCACTGCTAATAAGGCACAATTGATATCTCCCATGGTGCATGACTTTGTGGCCTCCCTGTATATACATTTATACTTATAAATTCACCATTCACCATCTGAAAGTTTCTATCTTTTGTTTCTCTCGTTTTTCATGTATACATATATACATATTTTGTATTTGATATGTCTAATTTGCTTATCCCCACATGGTTCCAAGTTCAGTTCCACTGCATGGCACCTTGGGCAAATGCCTTCTACTATAGCCTTGGGCCGACCAAAGCCTTGTGAGTGGATTTAG
>NC_068988.1:64799831-64802439 GCF_001194135.2 Octopus bimaculoides | reverse complement strand
GTGTGTGTAAAAATATATTATATTTAAATAAAATATATTTAATTCAAACATATAAAATATATGTGATTTAAATATATGAAATACATTTTCACATATTGTACAACAATCTTGGAAAAATTAATATATTTCATAATTTCCTATTCAAAAGTCTGAGGAATCTTGAGTGGATAGCAGCAGAGAACTGGAGATTGTGTGATGTTCAAGACTTCCTCAAGAGGATTATTACAAATGTAAACTATGTTAAACATGGTATCAGCTGAGAATTGAAACTTTATCAAAGACTTAGGAAACAACAACAACAACAGCAACAATAAAAGAAAGAAGGAAAGAAAGAAAGAAGCCCTCTTGGTTGCTTGTTCTTTGCAGTGCTTGCCATTCTGAGACTCATTTTAATTATCATATATTTTTTTTTATGAGCTGCTCACATGATGGTTAAAAGTGTTGACTATGAGAAACTGAAATGTCTGAAGAATTCAGATACAAAGTATTTTCCTTAGGGTATAGCCAATTCCACGCAATGCAGATATTTCTATAGTGTTGCTGCTGCTGCTGCTGCTGTTGTTGTTGTTACTGCTACTACTGCTGCTGTTGCTGCTTTATTTATTTATTTTTATTTTTTTCCTTCGTAGTTATTTGAGGAAAGAATGGAAGCTTCTAGCAAATTGAATGAAAGCTTCTTCCCTCTCCTCTTACTTCTTCTTGTGAACTTCTAACCTAAGCTCTCTGTAGTTACCAATTTCGTTTTTCAAAATTCTTTTAAGAAATCTACAATAATGTAGTCCCCAGCTATTCCATTATCAATTATAAAGCATTCATTGCTTTCTTTTATTGATGACTACAATATCTCGTACTTTCTATGTGATATAAATTCTTCCATCTGGATGTGGAAATCCCATTATATATACATATATACATACATATATATATATATATATATATATATATATATATATATATATATATATATATATATATATATATATATATATATATATATATATATATATTGGTCTTCCTTTTTTCTTCTTTCTCTCTCTTACTCTCTTTTTCTTTTCTTCTTTTTTATACATTTTCAATTACATATTGGAACCAATTTACAGCACAGAGACTTGAAATCCATATTATTGACATAGGTTTCGATGAAAAATATGGCACCACCCTTTGTCATGCTCATTTTTATAGTCATTTTCGGTCTAGCATTTTCGCAGCCACTGATTATCTGTCGTATTTTTCAATTTTTCCCCTACAAAAATCAACATTTATTAGAAACTTGCAGACAGTAGATGCCTTATGTAACACAATTTTTTTTTTTTTTGAGTTTTGAGTTCTTACTCTCTTGGACGTTTGTCAATAGGTTCACAGTTTTCAATATTAAATCACCACTCTCTGATCAAACAATTCTATTATTTACCCTTTTAAAGCAAGGAGTGATAGAACCTATTTTAGTGCCAGGGATGAATTACAATTGCATAAGAATTAAGGTCATACTTTTACTGAGAAAGAAAAAAAGAAATGAAGCTTTGACTTTAGAAATTCAAAAGAATACAATATTTCGTGATCCTTAATCTTAATCCTTTAACTGCGAAATTAAATTTTGTGGTTATTCCAGTGGTGATGTTAAATATCTACCAAAAACTAGAATTGGTATTTTCTGCCAGTCACGTTGCAGCAATAAACTTGGCATATCTCAAAAAAAGGTAGTTTCAAACATGACATTCTTCAACAAAAGATTGGAATATAAAACTGCTTTCTGCAGTTAAGGGCAATGAAATTTGGAGTAGATATCTGATTTTCACAGTAAAAACATTAAACTGATGCATTTTTCTTTTTTTTTTTTGACATGTGGGTTTTAGCATTTTCATCAGAAAATAGAATACATTTGAAATTCCACCTACATGCAAAAGATTTTTCATTTCCTTATATTTCAAGCTTTCTCTGAGTAATTCATCAAACATTGATGTGGTTCTTCCTCAAATTTCTTCCCCATATTCTATTTTATAATCTCACTCGTCTTAACATTTTCACTTTGTCCTCATGTCTTATAATATTACAAACACTATTCTTATCATCCTTGTTATTTCTATTATTGTAAGCTGGTTAATACATGCACAGAATGTAAAGTTGGATTAAATGTATTCAAGTTAACAAGAATTTAGCCTAAATAAGACTTAAAAGGAACAACAATAGGAATTAAAATCTTGTTAATTACATAATTATGTCATCATATTATATAAAATCTGTCAATGACTTTTCTTCTGATATATTATAATTCATCAACATGCACACACACACACACACCACGCATATATATTCATCTGCTTATATATATATACATACATATACACACACACACACATATATATTTAACTGGTAGAAAGTTATAAAAGTGACTCAAGGACCAAGAGTCAAAATTGACCTCAGCAGGATGTGAACACAGGGTAAAGAGCAAATACTGCAAGGCATTTTTTTTTGTCTTATACTCTAATGATTTTAACATTGATCATGGTTATATATAAAACTCACAAATTTGTTTTAGATATATGTGTGTATGTGCATGAATGTGTGTGTATAAATATATATATATATATATATATATATATATATATAT
>NC_068988.1:64792151-64799821 GCF_001194135.2 Octopus bimaculoides | reverse complement strand
ATATATATATATATATATATATATATATATATATATATATAAAACTCACAAATTTGTTTCAGTTATATGTGTATATGTATGTATGTGTATCAATGTGTGTGTGTATATATCATTGCTATTAAGTTAAACTGTCATATGTTCAAATTTGGTCAAATGCATTTCTTTTTTCAATATTTATTTTTGCTTGCAATAACTGGTTATTTTGGTCAAGCTATTGTATCTCCAGCTACTTCAGATGCCAAAATATCAAAGATTATCAAAGTGTAGTACAATGGTTTTAATATGGAATGCTGAAACTATTTCTTTGTTTTCTTAAAAAGCAACATTTTGGACTTATGACACTTTTGCATACTAGCAACGACACACATACATACCTACATACATACACATACACACATACAGACAGAGTATTCTAAAGATGTTAACCCATGTCGTGAGTATTGACTAGATGTTAGAATGTAGCAACATTTTCCAAATAATGTATGTGTGTGTATCAATGAGATGAGTACGTGTATATGAGTAGAATAGTGTGAGTATATGAGACACTAATATATGCATGTGTGTGTAGTGTGTGTGTGTGTGTGGTGTGTGTGTGTGCATGTGTAGAAATATATAAGGTGATGTGCTGTGCCCAGCATAGTAGTGCTTGCAACCTTCTTGCTTGCCACTCACTACAGCTGCCTAGGTAGGCCATGCAGTGTGGTGAAGTGGGAAGCAGTCTGGCGCGAGGATCACCCCAACCAATACCAAGCCTTTTCTTCACCCCCTGTTGGGCCTCCCTGCAGTCTTACACATAGCAATTGGCTGCTCTGTTGACCCAGGCTAACTTGGTAGGGGATCTTAGAGTATCAATGGGCCCCTGAGAAACTGCGCAGGCCAGCACTGGTGGATGAGCCCTGATGTTTTATAAATCACTGCCCTGCTACCTTGTGGGTGAGTCTAGCAATTTAACCCTTTAGCATTTAAAACTGGCCATGTCTGGCCCAAATATTCTGTTGGTTTTATGTTGGGACTGGCCATATTCAGCCTCTCACACCTACCCTGTAATGTCATTCTAAAAATAAATAATCTCATCATTGAAAGCTAAAAGCTTTGCGATAATGCATGGTTAACTCAAAACAATGCAAATAAATAAACATTACATTGGACAAAATAATCTACTAAAGAGTTAAAAGGTTAGGGGAGTACACCCTAAGAAAAGAAAATAATCAACACCCTGCAGCAGATTGCAGTCATTTTGGGCTACTCTTATGATTGGATCTATCTCCTTTTCAGTTAGTGATTTGGGGAAATGTGCAGAGCTTCACTGCATAAATATTTTTTCTTCCAATGTGGACCATAGATGACAAACCTCAGACGAAATCACTATTGTTGCTGTGGTCAGAGTATTAAATGTCTCAGCTCTCACAAAAGGCTAACATTTCTATCAATATTGCAGACAAAAAAGTAATATTTCGAATGCAGTATAGCCATGAAAACAGCAGAAAGATTGGGTATTTTACTGTGTTTGAAATATTATTTACTTGTCTGTAAAATATGAAATACATATTTGTTGCACTTCTACCATTTGTTTCTTCATTTGTGAGGTTACATAGGAGGGGTGGCAGAGGTGGCTGCAGATAGTTTTCTGGGTTGTTGCATAGCTGTATCCTGTCCTTTGTTGCTGTCGCTCTTTAGGAAGAACAGTTATCATCAAAGGATCCACAACTGAGGGAGAAGATGATCAACATCAAATGTCACAGACAACCAAAAATAAATTATGTATGTATATAACTAGTTAGTGTGTGAGTGAGATTGTATGTGTGTGTACGTGATTCAGAGAGAGAAAGAGAGAGAGAGAGAGAGAGAGAGAGAGAGAGAGAAAGAGTGTGTATAGAATGACTAAGCACTTATTAACATTCTGTCATCTGTTCAAGAAAACCTTTATTGCTATTTTTCCTTCACACCTTTCTTCGATGGACTCAGACCAATCACACAGACTTCACACCTCACTCACTCACTCACCACTACCACCACCACCACCACCAACACCACTACTGCTGCTGCTGCTGCTACTACTACTACTGCCTTCACCACCACCACTACTAGCTACTGCCACGAAAAACACCACACAACACCAAAAGGTGTCACCCTCAGACAAGACAACAGGAGCAAAACAGCTGCAGGACAGCAGTTCAGCAGCTGAGCTCTTTTCTTCCATTCATCTGTCCTAGCTGTGTGTGTGTGTATGTACGTATGTACGTGTGAATATATGAAAGTGTACATGTGTGTGTTTGTGTGTCTCAGGTATAATATATTCTCAAGCCCTCAACTAGCATAGACAATGAAAAATAAGAGGGCAAAGGAGAGAAAGAAGAGAAAAGCAAAGTAGAATGGGATAAGACCTTATTATTACTGTGAGTGATCCAGAGCTTAGGTCAAAGTCTTAGAAAAGAGTCTATTATTATTATTCTTATTAGTATTATCATTATTATTATTATTGCTGTTGTTGTTGTTTAGCATTACCTTGATGTATTTTGTAGAAGTGATTTACAGCTTGGTACTTTTATATGAACACACCCGAGAGAGTTAGAGAGGGGACAGGGTGAAAATAACATTTTTCTAAACTTCTGGTACCCCAACATGGTTGCAGTCCAATGACTGAAATAAGTAAAAGATTAAAATAAAAAAATAACGTCTGTGTGTGTATATGTGCCCCAGCATGGCCAGAAGTAACTTTATTATTATTACACATAGTCAAAGCTGTGTGTGTGTATAATAATAATAATAATAATAATAATAATAATAATAATAATAATAATCCTTTCTACTAAAGGCACAAGGTAAATCTTGGGGGAAGGGGACTAGTCAATAACATTGACCCCAGTAATTCACTAGTAATTAATTTAACAACCCCTGAAAGGATTAAAGGCAAAATCGACCTCATCTGAATTTGAACTCAGAATGTAGTGATGGGTAAAATACCGCTGAAATATTTTGCCTAGCATGCTAACGATTCTGCCAGCTTCATGCCCTGTGCCTAAGTTAGGAACCCTTCAGGTAGTGAGTTAGAGCATTGGAAAAGATGCTTTACTCTCTACATTCTGAGTTCAAATACCACTGAGGTTACCTTTGCTTTTCATCTTTTCAGGGTCGATCAAATGAGTACCAGTTAAGTATAGGGGTTGATGCTTTCAAGTAAAGCCCCTTCCCTCAAAATTACTGGCCTTGTTCCAGCTTTAGTCCCACTGTGTGGCACCTTGTGCGAGGTGGTGAGCAGGCAGGATCATTAGCATGTCAGGCAAAATGCTTAGATGCGTTTCACCCATCCTTATGTTCTGAGTTCAAATTCCATCAAGGTCCACTCTGCCTTTCATCCTTTCAGGATCGATCAAATAAGTACCAGTTGCATACTGGGGTTGATGTAATTAACTTAACTCCTCCTCTGAACTTGCTGGCCTTGTGCCAAAATTTGAAATCATTATTGTCAACATCATCCTTTGAATGATATCAGGTTAGGGTTTCCTTGTGTTAAATCATACATGTCTGTGTTCTTGAGACATGTGCAATAATGTTAGTTTCTCTTTGTGGCTGGCTTACAGCTAATCCACTACGTTAGGGAACAGTACAACTGTTTCTTCCAGTTTCTTGTTTTTTTTTTATTCATACTGGGCACCACAGAGGTGATGACAAGAGACCGAGATCATTTGCAATATGCTGTGCTGAGAAGACTCATTAAGCCAAGTGAAACCATTATCATGGCCGTTGCCAGTGATGTCGAGTGAAATCATAGGCGTGGCCATTGTCGGCGTCATGTAAATGGCATCTGTACCAGTGGCATGTAAAAAACACCGATTACACTCTTGGAGTGGCTGGCGTTAGGAAGGGTGTCCAGCCATAGAAACCAAACCAAATTAGACTGGAACCTGGTGCAGCTCTCCAGCTTACCAGTTTTCAGTCAAACCATTTAACCCATGCCAGCATGGAAAGTGGCTGTTAAATGATGATGTTGATGATGATATTGCTTTTGTATAACATCTAAATTACTGTTGTCTTGAATGTGTTTGCTAGAAAGCATGCTGAGTCAGGTCTTTCACAGAAGGTAATGCTAGGTTAATTCTCATTGTGTTGAGAAGGTCTTCCATAGATTGTGTGCCGGCTCATATGTCATTATGTTGTGATGATTTTCCATAGAATATATGTTGGATTAAATGGCTTATTCTGATAAGAGGGTCTTTCATAGAATGCATTACGTGAGCATTGTCATTCTATTGAGATTTTCAATAGAATCTGAGAAGGTCTTCCATAGTATGTGTACTGAGACACTACTGTTATTGGATCTATGTCTTCCATATCAAAATATGTGCTGTATCAGTTTTGTTATTGCTGAGAAGGTCTTCCATAGAATATTGCCCTGAGAAGGTTTTTTCCATAAAATGTATGCAGTACCATTGTGCTATGACGCAGCAGGGATTTATTATCAATGGATGGAAGGGAGATAAGAGTAGGGTAAACTGAAGACCTCCCATGAATGGAAAGTTCAATGCTTCAGTTCTGCCTGGAAGATTGGAACTGAAAGAGTTTATTTATCTGTCCTAAAACAGAAAGTATAAGAGGCCATTGAACGATCTGTGATGGCATAATTCTTCCTTTGTGATTGTAACCCCTTCTCTGGTCCCTTTTGCAAGGATCCAATCTTTGTATTATATATATCAGACTGTACTCACATATATATCAGAATCTACAAGCTTCTGGTACAAGTGTACTGAGGAGATTTTATTGTCCAAAACAGACTCACACACAGCTAAGTACAGGTGTGGCTGCATGGTAAGAAGTTTGTTTCCAACCACATGGTTCCAGGTTCAGTCCCACTGTATGGCTCCTTGGGTAAATGTCTTCTACTATAAACTTGGGCTGACCAAGGCATTGTGAGTGGATTTGGTAGATGGAAACTGAAAGAAGCCCATTATATACACCTATATATATGCGCATATATGCGAATCTTTGTGTTTGTTCCCTTGACCACTGCTTGACCAGTGTTTGTGTGTTTATGTCCCTTACTTGAAAATCAAATAAGGGTTAGCAACAAGAAGGGTGTCTGGTTGTAGAACAATACTCCTTTAACTCATGCTCACATGGGAAAACAGACGTAAAGCAAATGAATGAATATAATTAATCACTTAATATGCCATATGAATCATATTCACTTGCAAGTGACACTTAGATCTATAGCCACACTGTGTTTGAAATAACAGATGGAAATGTCATGGCTTGAAAGTTTTTTTACCATTTCTTAGCTGGATCTGAACTAACCATTATCTAAGCAGCTCAAAGAAGTCTTGGATACACTTTACCTGAATAAACCATTGGCTGGCTGGATCATAACTATTCTGGGTTTAAGTAGTACAAGGAAGAACACTTTAGACTGTGTAGTCTTTGATACACTATGCCTGAATAGACCTAAGTCTACTGGTTCAGAGCTATCCTCAGTCTAAGCAACATAAAGTCAGATGTTTAGATATCGTGGTCTCTGATGTACCATGTCTCAATAGACTATAAGTCTGCTGGGTCAGAATTAACTTTGATCTAAGCAGCATAAAAAAAGCAGTTTAGATTATGTAGTCCATGATACACTATGCCTGATTAAAAGATGGGATGGTCTGATCATATGCTTGCTGGATCAATGTTCATGTGATGTTACTACAACATAAAAACACACATTCACACACAAACACACACTGCATATCTCTAATTAATTTTTAGTCAATTTAATTTTTAAAATTCTTTCCCTTGTCTCTCCTGATAAGAACTGTCATTAATTACTAGCTAATAATTTTCCTTCTCTCTGCAGGTGTGATTGCAATTAACGAAGACAAAAAAAAAAAAAAATTTGACTGACTATATTTTAAGTATTCTAGTTTGCATGTAACTATGTGTTCTTCATGCAGAATGCATCCCTCTCTCTCTTTCTTTCTCTCTGTGTCTCTTCTGTGTTACTTGTTCTCGCCGAAGGGCTGTGACCATGCTGGGCAATATAACATAACAGCCACATGTGTGCACATAGATAATTATTGAAAAAGTCTAATATAATGAAACAGAACAGAAACTGCATGAGAAAGTGACAGAAATGGGGGAGAAGAAGAGAGGGATATGATGTGTGTGTGTGTGTGTGTGTGTGTGTGTGTGTGTGTGCGTGTATGGGGTGGCAGAGTGAGATGGAGAAAGGTGGGGGGAGCGAGAGAGAGAGGGGAGCATTACTGTAGTGATGTTGAAGCAGACCTTCTGACAGAGAGACAGACAGACAGACAGACAGACAGACAGACAGACAAAAGGGATAAAAATGGAGAGCAAGGAAGGAGAGGAAGGAGAAGGCAGAAATGGATAATGAAAAATAACAAAAACGAGACATGGTGGAAATGGTCATAGGGATATAAGTGAGGAAAGGTGAGAGGGAAGATGAAGCTGAAGATAGGGTGAGGGTGATGATGATGATGATGATGATGAAGAGGAGGGGGGGAGTGACGGGGAGAGAGAGAGAGAGAGAGATGCTGATGATATTGATGACGGTGATGATGATGATGATGACGACGACGACGAAAGGGGCAAGGGGAAGGTAAATAGGTAAAGGTAGGATGTGATGACAATGGTGAGGAGGAAGAGAGTGGCAGGAAGAGGAGGAAAGCAATAGTTTAAGTTGGCAGAAAGAGACACGATGTGTATGTGTTCGTGCGTGCGTGTATGTATATATGTGTATGTATATGTGTATATATGTGTATATATGTGTGTGTGTGCGCGTGTGTGTGTGTAAAGAAGCTGACAGCAAAGGATGGTCATGTACTCTTAATAGTGAGGCCAAGCAGGCAGATTTATTGATTTCACACACACAACAGCAGCAGTAATAGTAGTAGTAGTAGTAGTAGTGGTGGTGGTGGTGGTAGTTTTGGCGATAATGGTGGTGGTGGTAGTTTTGGCGATAATGGTGGTGGTGGTAGTAGTAACATTGAAGAGTGGTAATAGTGGTGGTAGTGGTGGTGGTGGGGGTGGTAGTGATGATAGTGGTTGTGGTGATAAATAGTAATAGCTGTAGTATGAGGAGTCGTAGGAGTAGTAGTAGTGGAGTAAGTAATGCTTGTGGTAGTCGTAGTAGCAGCAGATATAGTAGCAACAGTAGTAGTAGTAGTAGTAGTAATAGCAGTAACAGTAGTCATATTAGCAGCAGTAGTAGTAGCTGTAGCAGCAGTCATCATTGTAGTAGTAGTAGTGGTGGTGGTGGTAGTCATAGTAGCAGTTAGTAGTGGAGGTGGTGGCGGTGGTTGTAGTAACAATGGTATTAGTAGCAGAAGTAGTAGCCGCAGCAGTAGTCACCATAGTAGTAGTAGTAGTAGTAGTAGTAATCACAGCAACATAAGCACCATTATATCTTCGTCAATGTAATGAAATATTTGTCTATTTGCTGTGTCCCCTTGTGGCAAATAACCGAATATTTATAGGATCACAGCACCAGCATCATCATCGTCAGCAGCAGCAGTGGATTAATGTAATTACTGGAATATCACATTTCATTACATATCTCTATGTTCTCCGATCAAATCCAGGCTGACTCAAATTCAACTTTCATCCTCCTGGGGCTCATATATATATATATATATATATATATATATATATATAGGTACCAGTTATATGCGGGGAGT
>NC_068988.1:64790175-64791824 GCF_001194135.2 Octopus bimaculoides | reverse complement strand
CCTGCTTCCACCCCAAAAATGTGCAGCCACGCTCCAGCATATTAGTAATAGTTGTAGCGCTAGTAGTAGTAGTAATAGTAGTAGCAGCAGTCGGACAAAATTTGGTTGTAGCAGTAGCACTACTGCTACTGGTAGTAGTAATAGCATTAGCTGTCTTTTTTAGCAGCAGCAGCAGTAGTAGTAGTAGTAGTAGCAGCAGCAGACTCGATCATAATAGCATCCATCCAAATGTAGCAGTAGTATTAACAGTAACTGCAATAGAAGACTCACCAGCAGCAGTAGGATCAGTCATAGCAGCAGCACCGGTGGCAGCAGCAGCAGTAGTAGTTGTAGTGGTAGTAGTAGCAGCAGTAGTAGTAGTAGTAGTCACCACCGTCGCTGTCGTCAACTAATGATATGCGCATTTGAAGTGACGTCAATCAGTTACACGAGCATATGCAGTCGAATGCATATGCACACACACGCACACACAACTGCAGACAAGCACATACGCGCACACATACAGATGCATGCATCTATCCATGCATAAATCCATCCATATGTACATGCGCACGCGTACTTGTGCATCAACATACATGCATAAAGAAAATTACACACACACACACATATATATAATTTCCTTCACATAAGTGTGTGTTTGTGTATGTATGTGTGTTATAATATATATATATATATATATATATAAATTTTATATATGTATATATATAAAATCCTGCTTGCATAATCTGGCAAATGTACACACACATATAGATACACACACATAGATACACACACACACACACACACACACAATATATATAACCACCTTAACCACTTGCTTACATGTACACATACACACACAGACACACGCACAAACACACATACACACAGTGTAATCTTAATCTCATACATATAAACACTTAAATACTTACATACATACACAAAACTGCTGGGATGTTTCCATGGATTCAGATGGATAAAGAGTGAGGGAGGAGGAGGAGGAGTGGGAGGGGTGGTGTGTAAAAGTCAGAGTGGGAGTGAAAGAGTAAGAGGGAGAGAGAGAGAGACACAGATAGCTGGGAGGAGGGGGAAGAGGTAGAAGAATTTGTTAGACTATGAGTAAGACATACACACACACACATATATACAGACACAGACAGTCTCTCTCGCTCGCTCTCTCTCTCTCTCACACACACACACACACACGTATGAGTGTACAAAGTAGATGTAGTGATGAGGGTGGTGGTGGAGAATGAATTGGTAAGTATTAGAGGGGGAGTGAAAGAGTTTCTGTGCATGTGTGTGTGTGTGTTTGTGGCAAAAAATAAAAGGAAAATGAAAGTAGAAAAAAAAAACACATTGAAGGATGAGAGAAAGAAGAGAAAGAGAAGGTAGGAGTGGATGAAATAATAGGGAGGGGGAAAGGGGTGTGAGAGGAGTAGAAATTTGTGAAGAAGTGTGAGAGGGAAAGGAAGAGATGAGATGGTTAGTGGTGGAGATTATTTGGCCAATGGCGAAACATAAAATACATCGTTATGTGTGTATGTGTGTGTGTGTGTGTGTGTGTGTGTAGCTACATCATATTAGCGCTGTTTTTAGAGTGAGATGGAGAGGAAGGGGAGGAGGAGTTGAGAGCAAGAAGAGTTGGAGGCAGTCGGAGATGGCGAGTG
>NC_068988.1:64785144-64789549 GCF_001194135.2 Octopus bimaculoides | reverse complement strand
TATATATATATATATATATATATATATATATATATGTATATATATTATATAGGCATTCCTCATTTCCCTTTCATTGGATGGCTGAAGCCAGTGAAAGAGAAAGAGTACGTATAGGAGTATTTCAATATAGTTTTGTAGTTGTTTACTGCCAGGTGAAGCCTGATTGAGTAAAGGCATTCCACCCATGACCACTTCATCTATCATTGTATTTATTCATTTGTTTTGCAATCAGTGGCCTTCATGATCGAATTGTGCCTTTCTTTTTTATTTCTTACACAATAGCTGTGCACTTTGAGGGAAGTTTGGCTGCTATTTCTGTCAAGTCGAGCAACATCCATATTTGAGTTTCCTTCAAGAGGTGGTGAGGGTGAGGGTTGTGGTGATGATGATGATGATGATGATGGCGGCGATGGTGGCACTGGCATGTGCACGTGTGCGTATGTGTTATGTATGTGATGTAAGGATCGTGTAAAAGATAAGAGAAAGTGGCAAGGGAGAAAAGGGAGTGGTTAGAGGCACATGAAAAGATGGGAGATAGAGTGTAAGATAAAGAGAGAATGGTTATGAAAAGGGAGGGATGAGAGAGAGAGAGAGAGAGAGAGGGAGAGAGAGAGAGAGAGAGAGAGACAATGAAGTAGATTGATAGAAAGAAAGGTAAAGTGGCAGTGGGTGGGGTGGGGGAAGCGAAACGAGAAGCAAAGGTATTCCTTTCACTCTGTGTTCTTTATTTCATTGCTTTCAGGCATTGAACTGTAACCATGCTAGAGCACCACCTCAAAAGGTGTGTAAGTCAATCATATCACCCCAACCACACTCAATAATTATTTTCAAAGTTCGATGTTATCTTTGTCGATATCTGTTTGTCAGACCGCTAAGTTACAGGACATATAAAGTGGCGCATACAATAAATACACAGTTTCCATCTACCAAATCCTGTGGAAATATGTATGAGTGCACATATATATATATATCTATTAATATATGTATATATATATATATATATATATATGTATGTATGTATGAGGAGAGAGTGATAGGGAGACAGGTATAACTACATAGATGGCTTATTAGATACACGGGTAGACAAATATAAAAAGTATATAGATAGCTCAATAGTTAGATAAGTAGGTAGATATGGAGCTATATATGGAGCTATATAGATGCCTATATAAACAGCTAAATACATAGTAGAGACAGGTATGCAGATGAGTAGTGAAAAAAACAAACATATAAAATGACTATACAGATAGCTAAATAGATAGACTGGTAGATAGACATTAAAGTATGTGGATGATTGTGTAGTTAGTTAGATAGACAGACAGAGTTAAACAGATAGAGTTATATAAATTGTTAAAGAGATGCAGAGGTAGGCTGATATAGAATGTAGGTGACTATATTGTTAGTTAAGATAGTTAGATAAACAGATATAGAATTAGACAGGTACTTAAGTTGATAGACGGATAGATATAGACGTACATTGATAAACATGTTAGTTAAAGAGATGCAGAGATAGATATAGAAGTATGCAGGCAGCTATATAGTTAGTTAAATAGTTTGTATAGATACTTAAACTGATAGACAGACAGATATAGAGGTATATAGATAGATATATTGATAGCGGAGAGTGACAGAAAGATGGGAGAGGTAGACAGATGTAGAGGGGGAGGGTATAAATTGTAAGATAGATAAAGAAAGCAGTGTAGTGAATTCTCTTGCAGTTCTATGACAACAACAAACAAAAGCTGCCTCATCATCATCGTCGTTGTCATCATATTCCTTATCATCATCAACAGTAGAAGCAGGCAGCATCTTGGAGAGAGAGAGTGAGTGAGAGCGTGACAAAGCTGGAGTTAGTCATGGCTATTTTGCAGTGTGTGATCTTCACTGCATTCATGTCATTACAACATGACAGTTGCATTTCTGAGGTGAAGTGTAAATGTGCACTGATGTAGAGATACATTTCATCTTGGCTCTCTCCCTCTCTCTCTCTCTCTTTGGTTACTGGAATTGTTGTTTTTTATGATGATGATGATGATGGTGGTGGTGGTGGTTGTAATAATAGTAGTGGTGAGGGTGATAGTTGTGGTGGTGGTTATGATGTGAAAATATAAGTCATGTTGGTTGTTCTAGTGGTTGTCGTCGTGGACAACCTATATCATAATTTTAACATCCGCTTTTCCTCTCTCTCATTACACACACACACACACACTCCTATATGATAAAGTGAATGTGATAAAGAGAGACAAAAATGTAAGAAAATATGGGTGCGAGAACAAAGAATATAGAAAAATAAAAAGAAAGGCACTTAGTGGGAGTGGGAGGAAAGACAACTAGAGAGAGAGAGAGAGAGAGAGAGAGAGAGAGGGAAAGGGAAGGAAAACAAAAGGGAGAAGGAGAGGAGAGAGAGTGAGTATGTCAAAGAGAAAAATGGGTGTGAAACAAAGGAATATGTGTGTATGTGTGTCCATACACACACATTAATTTATATATATGTATGTATATATACATGTGTATATAGTGAAAGTGAAAGTAGAAGCAAAGTAATAAGCTAACAATATAAAATGCTGTCAATGCGAGAATGGTAATCTTTGCACTACTGCTGCCTTTACTGTCATCGTCATCGCTGCCGTCACCATCAGCATCATTACCACCACTATTACCGTTACTACTTCCCCCTTCCCACTATTAATCACCACTCCCACTTCACCCTTCCCTTTCTTCTTCCTCCTCCTCCTTGTCCTCTCTCCCACTCACCCACAGACTTCAGATTTCATCCTTGACAGAAAGCACCAATACCATGGAAACCTGTCTACCTCACCACCACCACCACCACCACACATTCACTTTTCTCTTTTCCTCCCCTTTATTTCTTTTCTCTTTCCCTTTATAGGTTCCCCCCCTTCATTCTACCCCCACTCTCAAACTTTCTATATAGGTTCACTTCCCCACCTTTTTCATATTACCTCCTCCTGTCCCCATTCCTCTCTTCTCTTGCCCTCATTCCAATCCAGTCTAATCCAAAGCAATTCCATACAATCCACCACCACCGACCCATTCCTTTCTCTCACAGAACCCTACCAATCCCATTTCACCCTTCCACCACCACTACCTCTTCGTACCTGAATGACAATGTTTCAAGTAAGATTGGAACTGGAGAATTTTTAACAGTATGGAGAAGAGAGAGAGAGAGAAAGAGAGGAAAAGAAAGAGAGTGAAAGAGTCACGTGGTGATGATAGTTATGTGGTAGCAATGTATGTGTGTGCGTGTGTGTCTGGTGGTGGGGGATATGGAGATTGTGGAGCTTGTAGTGATGTGTCAGACAGCCCTGATGGCTTCTACTGACAATTGTTAGTCTGATAGCCTGACATATATCTATATATTTCCCTAGCACTCATTCCAATATCCACCAGCCATCCATTCGTCCATCCGTCAATCCATCTCTCCTCCCACTCTCTCTCTCTCTAGATGTTAATATTAAATACATAACTTGTAATTACACATGCATTCGTTTATATACATATACATTCTTATATTACACATATAAGTTTTTGTGTATGTATATAATATACATGTGAGAGTGTGTGTGTGTATGTATATATATATATATATATATATATATATATATATATATATATATATATAATGTATGTGTGATTACATGTGTATATATTTATTTGCCTTTACGTATACACACATATATATGAATGTATTTATATACACACATGATTGAATTTCAGTTAATTCTTTCATTTTTCTTACATACTTGTGTATATAATATATATGAGCAAATATGATTATGCATCCTTTTATATAACTACATGTATATCCGTCTGTATATATATATATATATATATATATATATACACACACACACACACACACACACACAAATTCTTTCTGTCTGGTATTTGCTCTTTAATTAATATATTAATTCCAGTGAAAAATTTCTTTATTTACCAAATTGAGACATCAATCACCTCTACACACAGACAATGATATCTCCAATGAAACTTGTCTCAGAGTATGGCTTTCTTGTTAACTAATTTTAACAACTTTCATCGAAATCAATTGGTTTCACTTTGTTATTTTCATATTTCTTCTTTGTCTTGCAGTTTCGGCATCGAAGATGCACTATTACGTAATAATATTACATTCTAGAAATATATTGTTTTGAGAATAATTCTTGTTCAAATAACAGACACTTGCTATATGTTTTGTAAATGCTTCCATAGATTTCATGAATATATATCTGTGCATGTGTGTGTATGTATATATATATAGATAAAATCATTATTATTCTAATGTCCACCTTTCTGAGGTTGGTGACAAGGCAAGTACCCAATCATAGAAATTCTGCCTCAACAATTTGCCTGATCCATGTGAGCATGGAAATGATGATAATAT
>NC_068988.1:64779224-64785021 GCF_001194135.2 Octopus bimaculoides | reverse complement strand
ATATATATATATATATATATAGGTGTGTGTGTGTGGATGCACAAAAACATACTTTCACTGGTTCCAGGCATTAGGCTGGGTGTGACCATGTGCGTACATAACTTTCATGGAGATTTCCCTCAAACATGTAGCTTGACGAAGTACTTTCTTAGTCTCGTACTAATTTTATCTATTTGAATTTCTCAAAGTTTTATTTACTGCAATTTGGCACTCAGCTTTGACATAAGTTTACACAACACGGGCACACCAATGAAGACCGGAAACATTAAACTGAGAGTAGTGACATGCACAGACTCACCTTTGAATAAATGACTAAATAATGATATTCCACTCTACCAAACAATACTGAGAACTTCTTTTACAAACTTCTGTAATTTACACCGATATAAACCTAAAATCACCAATCTATCTCTCTATCCATCCATCTATATTTACACATGCACGTGTGTGAAACTAAAAATTATGGCTGTAAGTAAGTATGGCTCAGCAATGTTCCATGCTTTTTCTTATTGTTTAAGGTACCTATGTTGTCATGGGCAGACATAAACACCTTCTAGGCTCTTCCATTTTTGACCCTGTGGAAGATCCAAGATGTGACAAATGGAGAGAGGGAAATAGGGCTGCACAAGCATCTGGCAGGCCCCTTTTTTTTTTACTGGACTCCAGAAATGATGGAGAGCAAAGTTTAGTTTGGTAAGATTTGAACTTAGGTATGCAGACAGTCAGAACAAATATCAAAACGTTTTGTTTTGTGCTCTAAAAGACTCTGTCACCTGACTAAACTGTACACGGACATTGAGCTTCTGCACAGTATCGAACAACAGAAGTTCATTCATAAGTTATTGGTTAATCTGAAACTTTAGCAGAATACAACCGAGCCAGGTGTGATGCAATTTAACTGAACTCGAAATCACATGCCTGCACACACACACACACACACACACACATGTATATATAAATATTTTTTTACATCTATCTATGTACAGCCATATTTCTTTGTATTTCATGATTATAACAACATACATATATAAACATGTTGCTGTGTACACGAAAACATATTTTATGAGCCCTTTCATAAAATAGTCTTTGATAACTGCACAAATATTACATAATTCTTGCATATGGAAATATATTTTATGACCCCTTTCATTTCCATAGTACCATCTATTACCTAACAATACACATATTTCACAATTCTTGCATATAAAAAATATATTTCATGACCCCTTTCTCATTTCCATAGTACCAGCTATTACATATCTATATACACATTTCACAATTCTTGCAAATGAAAATACATTTCACAAGCCCAGTTTTAACAATACACACATTTCATGATTCTTTTATTCTACCACTTGTTCAAGAATCACATTTTTGCAGTCTTCACAACTACTGTATATTTCATATCTCAATATATATATATATTTCTCTCATAACTATATTTCACATACCAAAAACATCATAGAACAATCATATATATTCATTATATTTCATATATCCATAACATAAGGCTAAAACATTATTGCTCCTATATATATACACACACACACTATTATATTCATTCCATATCTCTTTCATATATCCCCATAGTCTGTAATTGAATCTGCTTCTTTCCTATGACATATGTTTCAAAACAAGTGTTTATATTATACTTGAAACAGTCATTTATATTATATACACACACACACACACACACACACACACACACACACACACACACACATCATGGCTCCGATATATTTATATACATGTCCATTTATCTTGGAATTCCATTAATATTTTACGCACAAGTCAATAGACATGACAGATTCCATCTTTTGCAATATTTCATATAATTCTGTTGCATGTTTTACTATAATTCCATATGTTGTCTGAGATTATACATAATTCCAGAAACATTAAAAACATTTGGGATTTTTATTTATTTTTTTTCCGTTTCTTTACATACGTTTTTTAAATGAAGAATTAATAACATTTTTTTTTTTTTTTTAAATTTAATAAGTAAAAGAATAAAAAGAAATAATAATAAGAATAATAAAGAAAAATATGTTTTCTGAAGACAAAAAAAATACAATAAAAATTACGAAAAGATATTTAGAAGAAATATAATTTTCCGTTATATTTTATTTTTCATGTCTTTATTTTGTCTTTTTGTTCTCTTTCACAAATTTATTTATTTATTTATTTATTCCAAACCATTTATATACAATATATAAGTATATATCTTATATATATTGTATATTTATATGTGTATGTATATTGCCGGCATTTGTAAGATTGGCACACAAAGAGATGGCGCGTGAATATATAGATTAACAGATATATAGATATATAAAGTGAGTCACATGAATAATATTTAGAAGCGAGAGTACAACATCAAATATATATATAATATATATATACATACATGTGTGTATACATATATATAATTTTAAAGTGCTTGTGTTAAATGCATATGAAGTGAATGCATGTATGTATATATGGATCTGTAACCGTGCATGTGCAATTATCATGTGCATAAATATATATATACATAGAAACAGGTGCACATATATATAATAATAATAAATACTACAAGCACATATAGGTCTATACAGATATATGTATACATGTATATCTATACATACATATACCTATATATAGCTATATATGGATAGAAATAATTATATATACAATAATAATATTACAAATTAATAAATATATATATATATATATATATATATATATATATATATATAAAACTACATGATATAAAGAAAGCTTGCATGAGTGATCGCATGACACATAGATAAATATATTTATACATCCAAATACATATACATATATTGATATAAACATACATTCATAACTGGGTGTGTGCATCTTATGAATATTTATACACATAGGTATATATACATCATCATTATACATACTGTACGCATATACATATACACAATGAGTCAGGCATACATTACTTTGGAGAAAAGGATAGTTTGTTCACATCTCCAGAAATATATATATACATATTCGAATGCAGTTTGCTTGTGTATATGCATATGTGTTATATATATATATATATATGTGTATGTACATGATTGTATGTATGTGCATACATTCACTAACATTAATAAATCAAATGGTAGCATGCCATTCTACTTTCACATCAAAGATATTTTACATCAATTTGTATAGAAGCTCGACAGTAAGGACTGAAGGACTGGACTAAAGGAGGAAAAATAATTCTTCATATACGCATACTCACACACATTCAAATCTCATGGAGAGACAAAACAAAATCGCAGAAGCTAATTAAATAAATTTCATTTAAAACCTTTCCAATAAACCCTCCAACACCCCTTAAGACTACCTCGGAGTCTAGAGTACAAAACGTTTGCTTTAAAGTGTTCAGCTTTAATTATATCCAACATCCACCCAAAATTAATTCAAGAATCTTTTAAGATAAAGTTTAATTAGTTATCTAATCTGCTGTTTCCAAGATACCAGATTAATTAACGTGAACTAAAGTTATTTTATTTTAATAAATCTCGCAAAATTTTTTGTTTTCAAAATTAATTAAAACGCCTAAGAATAATTTTTTCTTGTTAGAAATATGATCATAAAATGTTAAATAAAATAAAATTTCATATAAAAGAATAATTTACAAAAAAACTCAAAAATTCTGTATTCCAAATAGAAACATTGGGGAAGACATTTTTTGTGTGTGAGTGTGTGCATATGATGAAATGGAAAAAGATAGGAATGGAAACGCTAATGTTACTTTAGTCTGATAAAAGTAACTGGAGACAGATGTCATATACCAGAATCCAAGAAACCTATGGTAGAGGGTGGGGAATGGCAGAGTAGTATTATTTCTGTTTCCTGTTCCCTCCCTTGATTTTAGGGACACTGTTGTTTTTGTTCATGTTGTTATCATGCCTTGTAGCTGTATCATTCAATTACTATCGGAAAGCTATACTACACTAGGAACCCTTCTTTTGAATATATTGCTGTTGTTGTATAAGGTTGAGTTTATGGAAAACAGAAAGAATTGGTCAGGAACACAAGATAAAAAACCCTAAGAAACAAAATGGAGGTCCCTTGTTTTGGATGTCCATAAATTATATATACATCCACACACATACAAACACACATATGTTCAAAAGCACATACACACACATTGATTTGCTATGTGCCTTAGAATTTCTAAGATAAATAATAAATAAAAAATAAAGAGAAATTAGAAAATCGCAAGTCACATTGTCAAGGAACCACACTTCATAAAGTTGCCGGCTCTCATTTTGTCATGTGCATCTGTCTGTGTATGTATGTATGTATGTATGTATGCAATTATATATGAGTGTGTGGATGTATGTATAAATTATATATGTCTGATGTGTAAGTATATGTGCATCAATCAATCTATCTGTCTCTCTATATCTATATATATAAATGTGTGTATGAAAATCTTATTAACTTTGAAGTTTCACTTTGTGGTTCATTCAAATTGATTGAACAATGAACAAACCTGACAAAACTTCGAAATCCCTGTCAATAAAGTTATTGTGAATAAATAAGACATACTCTACTTGCATTGAGCATTCTACTCAGATAACAGTCCCAGTTTTATACATACAAAAAAAAAAAGTTAATTTTTAAATATATTATATACACATATATGATAGAAGGAAGAAAACACATACTTATATATAATGTATAAATATATATACATTATATATATTTATATATAATGTATATATATATATATTTATATATAATGTGTGTATATATATATATAAATGTGTGTGTGTGTGTGTGTGTGTATATATATATATATATATATATATATATATATATATATATATATACCCATACATAGAAATGTACACACACACATATATATGTAAAAATGCATTTATGTATATACCCAGACATAATAAATATCTATGCATACAGGGATTTGAAATAAATATGTGTGAGTGTGTACTTCTATTCCTGTACTTCCAGATGCTTTATACTCATTAAAAAAATCATGCTTTCTCTACCAACAATGTCAACTAATTTACATGTGATATCAATAGTAATTATTGCTATGGAAGTGTATCTTCATAGATCACTGCCTAATTAATTACTTAATGATACCGAACATGTAGTAGAATTAATTTCCTGTACTAATTAGCATTTCTGATTCTATATATGTAAGTAAGCTTTCGTGTGTTCTCCCATGTTTGAGTTTGTATAATTTCATTACCTATATATATATATATATGTTATTCCTGTGCAAGTACTCACAATGATATGATTTTCTTACACACACATACACATATCAATATATATGCATCTATCTATCTATCTATCTATCTACCCTCACACAAAGGTGCTAATAAGCCTGTATACATATATATCCACACACACAGACACACATATATACATAAATGTTTAGACACATTATACATACACTGATTAAATGTATATATATATATACACACACACACACACACACACACACACACACACACACACACGTGCAGCAAGCTGGCAGAATCGTTAGCATGCCGGGAAAACGCTTAGTGGCATTTCATCCACTTTTACAGTCCGAGTTCAAATTTCACCAAACTTTGAATTTCATCCTTTCGAGGTCGATAAAATAAGTACCAACTAAACCCTGGGATTGGTGTGTGTAATTGACTTATCCCATCCCTGAAATTGCTGGCCTTGTGCCAAAATTTGAAACCAAAACTATGTATCTAATTTTTGTATATAAATACTGAAAGAATATATTTTTTATGGAGTATATAGACTAATGCACATATTGGCTTCT
>NC_068988.1:64776144-64777615 GCF_001194135.2 Octopus bimaculoides | reverse complement strand
TCTTATTACTATTACGGGTTAAGCTTAGTATGATGATAATGATAATTATGATGGTTGAAATTACCATTATCAGATACTATTAGAAAATTTTAAAATAAAACTAAATCTATACATATATATATGTATATATGTGTGTGTGTGTGTGTGTGTTTGTATGTGTGTGTGTGTGTGTATATATAATATCTGGCAAATATATTAAATAAATAAAAAATGTATTAATATATATAGAAAATTATATTTTTTAGTTTTACTTTCTCTCTTCTATCATACTACCTCCTCTTGTTATTGCATATTACCACCACCACCACCACCACCATCATCACTGTGATGGTGGCGGTGGTGGCCGTGGTGTGGGTGAGGAAGAAGAGGACGAGGAAGTGGAAGAGGAGGGTACTTGTCCCTTAGAGAGATAGAATAAGGATAACATGACTGATTAAACATGGAATAGAGAGAAAGAGAAAGAGAGAGAGAAAGAAAGAGAGAGAAAATTATAGGCAAATTTTAAGATTAAGGTAAAGGAGAACTCTATCTATCTATCTATCTATCTATCTCTCTATCTATCAAATCTGTTCCTTTCTTTCAGTCTGTGTGTGTGTGTGTAGTCTCACACACACACACACACATATATATGTGACTACATAAATATTTCACATATACCAATACTCTGTGTATGTATGCATAAATATTTCATAGCTTGGACTTAAATTTTTAGATGATGACTATTCATTTAAACTAGTGAGTTTCAACATTGCTTCGAAGATGACTAGATTTTTACTATGAATGTAAAGTATAGTATTCTGGTTGTACCGTGTATAGTATTGAACAGCATATAATGTAATACAGTATTGACTTCATATCTGTATAACATGTGTGTGTGCGTCTATATATATATATATATATATATATATATATATATATATATATGTAAACTTACTTGGAAATGGATGCGCGTCATTCAATCAAATAATAAATAATGTATATAAATATAATATATATTATTTATATGTTTTTATGTGTGTATATATATATATATATATATATATATATAAAGAGAGAGAGGATCAGATGTGCATATGTATGTATATATATCTATGCATGTGTGTGTATATATATATATATATATATACATATAAGTGAATGTATGAATGTATGTATAAAGTAGCAGAGGTTTCATTCTCAGACAGTTTAAAAATAAAATAAAAATTGTGTGTGTGTGTGTGCGTGCGTATTTGGTGAGGACGGGTGAGTGTTAAAGGATTTTTTGAAATATTAAAAAAAATAAATAAAAAATATAAACCCCCATTCTCCCCTTATTCCAACTTCTATCTGACTACTACAACTCCCCACCCTACAAAAACAAGCAAGCATATATATACATATATATATATGTATGTATAAAACAAAGAACATAATTTGGAGTGGGATGAAAAGGATAAAGAAAACAGTTTTAAAAGGGTTTGTGGGGGGGGGG
>NC_068988.1:64773873-64775248 GCF_001194135.2 Octopus bimaculoides | reverse complement strand
TGTATATATGTATATAAATTCTGCAAATATAACAAAGTAAGCATGTATAAGTGTGTATGTATACGTTCACGTGAGTTTGAGTGTATATGTATATATAGATATATATTATATACATACATTCATTAAATATGTACGGATATAAGAATCTACATATGCATACATACATTATATACATATATGTATATATATATATATTTATATATATATACATATATACACAGACACACACAGACATTATATGCTGTTATACATATATATGTGTGCGTGTGTGTATGAAAGAGATAAGATAGATAGATATAGAAAGAGAGATATATTGAGAGAATGGACAAGGGTATATATATAAGAGCAGCATAAAAACTGCCAGTCACAGTACTTACCGCCTGCTACCATGGTATTTTTGACAACACAGTAAGCCCTATTGTTGACGACTACTATTACAACAAGATATGACACCAACACCAACAGACAACGGGTTACTCACAACACACTGTACACGAAGAATGACTGAGCAAGCCAGAGAAACACAGCAGTGAGCTAGAGAGAAAGCCTAAGCGGTGGAGCTCTTTGTGAAGGGGAGGTAAGTTTTATAGGCTGGGGCTCCCCCTCAGCTTGTGACTGGCTGACGGAGATGGTTGGATAGATGGATTGGATGGTGGCTAGATTGGCTGGCTGTCCGGCTGGCTGGCTGATGGAGATCGCTGGCTGGATGGTGAGAAGTAGGTGGTGGATGCATGGATGGATGGGCGGACGGATGGTCTGGCTCTTTGGACTTAACGTTGGTCTGATAGCGGCGGCGGCGGCGGCAATGGTGATGATGGTGGAGGTGGGAGGTGAGGTGTGGGGGTGAGGTGAGGTGAGGTCTGAGCTATCAGGCAGGCTGTCTGGCTGGCTGTCTGGCTGGTAGGTAGGTAAGTCAGTTGGTTCGGAAAGACCAGTGTCCAATCACTTCTGCTACTGCTGCTGCTGATACTACTGCTGCTGCTGCTGCTGGCTTTGTCTGATGCTGACGATTATGATGATGATGGTGACGAAAGGGAAGAGGAGAAGGACGACGACGACGATGATGATGATGATGATAATTGGAGAGAAATAGCGGTGGTGGTAGTGGTGAAAAAAAGATGATCTCAGTCTTGGTAATGTAGTCTGAGATGATGATGATGATGATGATTATGCCGTCAGCGGTCATTTGATTGGTTGGTTGGATAAACAGTGGAAAGACTGCCGGACATTCATCATCATTTAAATAATGATGGTGCTGCTGCTACAACTACAACTTCTACTACTACTACTACTACTACTACTACTAGTAGTAGTAGTAGTAATAGTGATACTATTACAACTATTACAATTTTCACTGCTATACTACTGCTATATA
>NC_068988.1:64765826-64770925 GCF_001194135.2 Octopus bimaculoides | reverse complement strand
TCTTTCCTCTCCTCCACCTCGCCTCCTTCCTCCCCACCACTGCATCTCAGGCAAAACTCACTCCACCACTCCCACCTCCATCTTACAAGAGATGCCACCGCCACCACCACCACTGTCGCCGCCGCCGCCACTGTTAGGTCACAGGTAAATAACTACCATGATACTTTTTTGTTTAGAAAATTTCGCACAAAAGGTTCTGTGTGTGTGTGTGTGTGCATGTTTGAGGGCGTGCATGTATGTTTGTGTGTGTCCTGGAATCACTTTGAGGTGCTGGGAGATCCATTACATACACTTTCATTCACACACACACACACACACACATACACACACGCATAAGAACATACATAGACACACACACATATCCCAATCATTGAATTTTAGGTCACCGTGGTAACTAGTTATTTTATGTGAGAAGAAAAAGAAGAAAAAGAAAATTGAAACAGAAAATGAAGGTAGATCATAAAAACAACACACACACACACACACACACACACAGGCAGTGATGTATAAATGATGTTTCCTAATCTAGTAAGGAGTAGTATATATATGTGTGTGTGTGTGTGTGTATATATACACACACACACAGATGTATATATATGCATACATGTACACACATACATGCATACGTAGCACTTACAGGAATACACACAAATAGCTCACTTGTACAGATAGATATATAGATATAGATAGATAGATAAATAGATAGACAGGTAGATAAATAGATTGGTAGATGGATATATATATATATATATATATATAGATAGATAGATAGATAGATAGAAAGATAGATTGGATAGATAAATAGATAGGCAGATGAATGGAAGATGGATATCTATCTATCTATCTATCTATATATATATACATAGAGACAGAGAGAGAGAGAGAGAGGGGGAGAGAGAGAGAGAGATAAATAGATTGATAGACAGATAGCTAGATAGAGAAAATGCTACATAGAGAAACTGTGTGTGAGAGAGAGAGATCGAGAGAGAGAAAGAGAGAGTGAGTGAGTGATGATGGCAGAGGTGGTAGTGGTGATGGTGGCGCTGGTGGTAGTGGTGATGGTGGCGCTGGTGGTGGTGGTGATGTTGTAACTCCCAGCTCAATCCTGGTACATTGTGTAAGAATGGATCAATGGAACATGCTGGAGTGCTTTGCTTTCTTTCTCTTCGTTTTATTTTTCGAGTTCTTTGACTCATTTTTTTAGCCCCCCATTATATATATATATGGGTGTGTGTGTGTGTGTGTGCGTGTGTGAATATGTCTGTGTGTGTGTGCTGTGTTCTTTCTCTTTTATTTCATTCATTTCTTTTTTCAAAGTATTTATAGTTTTTTTAAAAGGTGTGTGTGTTTGTGTGTGTGTATAGAAGAAATAGAAACAATGGAAGCACACACATGCATGTATGTGCATGAACATATATACATACATATATATATAAACACACACATATATTTAAACTTGTATATGTAGGTTTATATATATATATATATATATATATATATATTTAAATGTGTATGTATATAAGTACATGCATGTAAGATGTGTGTGCATATGTGGCATGCATGTGTGATGCAGATTATTTTGGGTTTTGGCGTATACTTTATATTTTCCTTTGACATTCTGCATCTCTAAAATGATGGCCGAGATAACAGAGGTGGTGGCGGTGGCTGTGAGAGAGTGGTGGTATTATGTAGAAGTGGGTTAGAAATAGTAGTAGTAGTAGTAGTAGTAGTGTTGATTGTGGTTGCAGTAGTAATCGTTGCAGTGTTGGCAGTGATGAGGTGCATACCTATAGGCAGGTCATTGACCCCTTTATCTGTCAGCACGTGCATCATTGTCATTATTGTCTTCGTTATCATCACTGTTGATTTTGGGTCCTCTTTTTTTCCCCCTGCCTGCAAGGGCGAGAAAGAATTTATTGAGGTAGATTTTCTACAGCCAGACATGTTTTTACAGAAGAATGGAAATGAACAACGCTGCTTGTACGACAGCGACACTCGTTTACATCTCTCATGTGATGTCAAGTCAATAAGACACAAATGTACACATACACACACACAAACTTATACATACACACAAACATATATACATCATATATATATATATATATATATATATATATATACTATACATACATACAGATATATGTGCATACATCTATGTGTGCATGTATTCATACAGAATACTTTCAGACATGTATGTGTAGCAGGCCTCTTTCAGTTTCCACCTATGAAATTTATTCACAAGGCTCTGGTGCTTTGGTTGGCCTGGGGCTAAATTAGAAGACATCAGCTTAAGATGCCACACAATGGGACTGAACCCAAAACCATGTGGCTGGGAAGCAAACATGCCTGTACTTACTGGGTAGTGAAACAGAATTAATCCTTTCGTTGCCAACCTGACTGAAACCAGCTCTGGCTCTGAGTACAAACGTTTTGTTTTCATAAGTTTTGAAATAAAATCTTCCACCAAACCTTAGTCACAATTTATGTTCCTAACACTAGCTTAACAATAACTAAGTTATTTTACTAAATTCTTTGTTATATTTAAAGTAATTGAAAGAAACACAGAGCATCTCAGAATAAATACAGTAACGAAAGGGTTAAAGAAATAATGCAGATTAACATTTTAGCATTTAGACCAGCTATATCCAGCCCAAATATTCTCCTATTTTATGATCACACTGGCTAGATCCAACCTCTTACACCTATCCTGCAATGGCATTCTAAAACTAAACAGTCCCATCACTGAAATGTCCTTGCTTTGAAATAATGTATGGTTAATATGAAACAATGTAAATAAACTTTATATTTAGCAGAGTAATCTGAATGCTAAAGAGTTAATTAAGAGTTTCACAAGTATGTGGTTTTGGGTTTTTTTTTCCCATGGTGTACCACCTTGAGCAGACATCATCTGTCAGAACCACAGGTTCTGACAAAATACCAGTTTGTGAAATTTGTTAGCTGAAGGGTTAGTCACAGCCTATTGTATAAGAACATGTGAACAAACTTGTTGGAACTCTGTATGTGTGTGTGTGTGTTGAAGTAACTTTGGCATCTAGGAAGTAAAGTCTTTGTCTTGCTACACTGTCATATGAATTTGTCATCATGTGAGCCAATGACAGGAAAGCATATCTATAATTTTTAACACAAAAGGTAATCATATGTGATGAGTCCTCAATCACAATAATTGAAACACACACACATTATACTTATATTATATATTATCATTCTTATGTCTGCTTTTGACACTGGTTAGAGGTGTGTGTATATATAATATATATATATGTACTTGTCCTTTACTGCATTTGTTTTTATGATTGTTTTCTCATACTGGCTGAAGTAGATTTTTTACAGCTTGATGTTCTTCCTGGTATCAAACCCTATGTGTTTCCCCAAGTATGGAATTTTCATTCCACTGCTCCTTAAATATTGAGAGAAAAACTATGAGTATTTTGCTCTCTGGAGAATGTTAACAAAGCCGCCATTTGTTTTTACTCAAGTGGTATCAATAAAACACATGGAAACAACACACACACATTCAAATACATTTACATATACGATAAGCTTCTCAGTTTCCTTGACTCTGTTTACAATCACAAGACATTTGTCAGCTTGAGACTATAGCATAGGAAATACTTGCTCAAGGCACCATGTAGTGGGACCAAACTAGGAGCCATGTGAACTTCATACACACTATTATATTAAAAGATAAGAAATTTATTGATATCTATCTATCCATCTATCCATCTGTCTGTCTATCTATCTATCTATCTGTCTGTTTGTATATATATATCTATTTGTCTATCTATCTGTGAATTTGTCTATCAATCAATCAAAGAAAACAAAATGTGAGGGTTTGTTTATAAGATATTTAGTGAGTAAATATCTTATAAACTTTAATCTTGCATTCAATGAATCATGATATCGGGTGATTGCTGAATATTCCCACTACAAAACAATTTCATGTTTGGTTTCCTCTACATATATTGAACTTGAAAACACTGGGTTGGGAAGTGTACTTCTTAACCACACAGCCATGTCTGTATTTATAAATGCACACACACACACACACACATACATACATATATATGTATATATATATATATATATATATATATATATATATATATACACACATACATGTATACATACACAAATACACACACACACATATATGCATACATACATATACACATATATATTTACATATATACACATATATATATTCACATATACACATACACACATATATATACCCACATATATACCCATATATATACCCATATATTTTTGTGTTCTACCCACATATACACATATATGCAAATGTGTGTGTGTGTATATATATATATATATATATATATACGCATCCACACACATATATGCATATATACATACATTCATGTACACACATATATATACACATGCAAATGCATGCAGAGGTAAATATATTAAACCATACTAAACAGAGTATTAACCTATCAATAACTGCTAAGTGCTAAAACAACAACAAAACACAAAGTAAACAACAATAAAAAACAAACACACATAACATAACATATTATAAGGAAATTTTCCAAATAACAAATAACAATGGAAAGGAAAAAGACAAAACAAAAAAAAATCAATAAAATTTTTTCCTGACAATACAAGAATCTAAGGAATCTTAACAAAACAAAAATATAAAGGAACAAAAAGAGGCAAAAAGAAAAGGAAAATGGTAAAATCCAACAGCTCTTGAAGCCATATGGCATGGCTAAACTGCTGCCATCGAAATGTGTTAACCGTTTTTCCAGACGATATCCACCGACCACAATCTCATGATTACAGAATCATAATATTGGCAGAGCAGAAGCTGTTCTAGAGGAATTTTCCAAACATGGACGGAGAAATATGCTACCATGGAAACGAAATACAGACAGCAAACACAAAGAAAGAAAGAACAAAAAAATAAATACATAGAAGAAACTGTGATACTAATGAAACAAAAATTAATAACAATAAGAGATTCTCTCTCTCTCTCTCTCTCTTTCTCTCTTTGTCTCTCTCTCTCTCTCTCTCTCTTTCTCTTTGTCTCTCTCTATCTACCTTTCTCTGTCTTT
>NC_068988.1:64761226-64763143 GCF_001194135.2 Octopus bimaculoides | reverse complement strand
CTGCGCAGCATCTTGGGCAAGTGTCTTCTACTATAGCCTCGGGCCGACCAAAGCCTTGTGAGTGGATTTGGTAGACGGAAACTGAAAGAAGCCCGTCGTATATATGTATATATATATATGTTTGTATGTGTGTGTTTGTCCCCCCAACATCGCTTGACAAGAGATCGATAGAATAAGTACTAGGCTTCTAAAGAATAAGTCCTGGGGTCGATTTGCTCGACTAAAAGGCGGTGCTCCAGCATGGCCACAGTCAAAAGACTGAAACAAGTAAAAGAGTAAAAGAGTAAAAGAGTAAAATACACTAAAAATACCTATAATAGAAATCAAAAAAGTACAAAGTAATAAATACTAAAATCCCATTGTGTGTGTAAGTGTACACACATATATATATATACTATTTTACTATTTTGATATTTAATATTTATTACTTTGTACTTTTTTTATTTTTATTATAGGTATTTTTAGTGTATTTACTTATTAAATTTATCTATATGTGATTGTGGATTTTCATGGATGAATTAAATAATTGTGGGTTTTTTTTCTCTAAATTATATATTTATATATTATATATTGTGAATTTTAATTTAATTTTGATAAATTAAATTGAATTTCTCCTTGTAAATTTAGAATTTTTTCCCTAATATTATTATTATTATTATTGTTCAGTAGTTTTATTTTTATAACGTGCTTTCACTTCACTACCAAGTGTGCTCTGTGTGCCTTGGGTATGTGCTGCGGTTTGCTGTGATGCTCTTATGGTTACTGTATTGAAAGTGTTTTGCATAGGATGTGTGCAGTGCCCAGTAGTGCAATTTTCTGTATGTTATATATATTTGTAAGTCCTGGTGTTTTCGTTATGTATTTGTCTGAATATTATTATCATTATTATTATTATTATATATATATATATATATATATATATAAATAACAAATATGTTTCTCTCCTAAATATGCAAGCAGTGCTGTAATGCAGGTGAATGTGATAGCAACAGCTGGACTGCCCTAGCAACACCTGTACTTAAAGTCTAAAATTTGTTTTTTGTTGCTGATGCATGTAACAGCTGCACCAACCCGGAAATGTGAGCATTTCAGCAATTTATGTATAAGACATTGGTTTATGAAACAGCTGTATTATCTCTTCAGGATTGTAATGCACGTCCAGGATGTTGTATGTAACAGGAACATTGTCCCAGTTATGGGAGCATTATTGCAATGAGTGTATTTAGGAATATCTGTGAGGGTAACAGCTGCACTCTCTCAGCAGATATGCAAGTGGATTTGGTATGTTTTGCATACAATGCAGCTATACTGTTCCATATAAATATAGGTGCAGACATTGCTGTGTGGTCAAGGAACTGGTTTTACAACCATGTGGTTTTGAGTTCAGTTCCTGTATGAAGCACCTTGGGCAAGTGTCTACCACTATAGTCCTGGGCTGACCAGTACCATGCCAGTGAATTTGGCAAATGGAAGTTATGTAGAAGCCCATTGTGTGAGTAAGTGTACACACACACACACACACACACACACACACACACACATATATATATATATATATACATACATATATATATATACACTGCACACACATGCACCACAGAAAAACACTTGTATATGTGCATATGTACTTATGTATGCATATGCATATACACAAACATGTATATATATAAACAGAATTGAACACACATACACATGGTATGTGTGTTGTTAATTTGTTCGGCGGCTGCATTTTTTAGGCATAAAAGAATATATTCTCAATGCCCCTTGGTGTAAAATACCTGAAAGTAAGTCATAGACAAGTGAGACAACTTGCATCAAATTCCTCTCTTTTGCAGTGACAGACATTGATATTTTGTCATCATTTTGACTTATCAATACCACATACTGAACAGGGTTTGCTCTGTGTGTGTATATATA
>NC_068988.1:64756268-64761156 GCF_001194135.2 Octopus bimaculoides | reverse complement strand
ACACACATACACATGGTAATGACACTGATGTTGATGGTATTCACAATGGCAATGATAATAATAATAATAATGATTTCAAATTTTGGCACAAGGCCAGCAATTTCGGGCAAGGGGTAAGTCAATTACATCGACTCCAGTGCGTAACTGGTACTTATTTTATTGACCCCGAAAGGATGAAAGACAAAGTCACCCTAGGCGAATTTGAACTTAGAACGTGAGAACAGATGAAATCCTGCTAAGCATTTAGCCAGGCATGCTAACGATTCTGCCAGCTCGCTGCCCTTGTGATGACAGTAATAATGACGGTGATGGTGAAAATTATGTTTGTGCATGTCAATGCCAATGACCACAGTTTAAAGATGACTGCTAATGACAATGGTCAATGCCATGATGATGAAACAAGCGTGACGACAATGATGAAGATGATGATACGTATATGACAGTAATAGTGATGATATAACGATGTTATTAATAATAACGAGGGCAATGTCATTGATTATAACGATGATGGTGATGGTACTAGAGATGATGTGAAGGAAAAGGTGGTTAGATGATGATGGTGATGACAATGATGATGATGATGATGATGATGATCGTAATGATGATGGTGATGATGATGATGATGAAGACAATGCTGCTGCTGATTACGGCGCATATCTGAATGAGGGAATGCGTGCAGTGTGTATGGTACAGTGTGCACAGTTAACCTGCTGCGTCGCTAACATCTGCATTTTGAAATGTGCAGCTGCAGTTCTGTGCCATCGGAGATTGCACCGAGATTAATGCGAGTAAAAAAAATTACGGTTTAATAAGCAAACACTTCTTTGGTAGGAACACTAATTTATGTCGAGTGGTGCATGTGTGTGTGTGTGTATGTGTGTGAACAGATGTGCATGCGTTTGTGTGTGTGTGCATGTGTACAAATGGTAGTGGGTATAGATGTGTGGGTGTGCATGTGTATGTGTGTTTGAGTATATGTAAGAGTGCGTGTGTATGTATATATATATATATAAGTACATATGCATATATACAAGTGTGTTTGTGTAGGTGTCAAGCATTGCAGTGCATGTGTGTGTATGTATATATATGTATGTGTGTGTATGTGTATATATGGGTGTGTATGTATATATATATATATATATATATATATATATATATACATACATAAGTATATACATGTGTATATATAAGTAGATATACCTATACACAAGTCTGCTTGTGTAGGTGTCAAGCACTGTTCTGTGTGCATGTGTGTGTGTGTATGTATGTGTGTGTATCCATATGTATATACACAAGTCTGTATGCGTAGGTGTGAAATACTGTGGTGTGTGTGTGTAAGTACTACATGTATGTGTATGTAGGTGATTGGTTTTGAGTGTTAGTGAGTGTGGTTGTAACCATGTGTAGCTATTGATGCACTTACTGGATATGGAGAGCGAGTGAGAGAGAGAGTGGTGGGGGTGAGAGATGAAGAATGAGAGGGAGGGAGGAGGGCTGCAGACAGACAGACAGACATAACACAGATAAATTCAACAGATGTAGAAAGATGAATGAATGGAGTTGTGTGGAGGGCATTAAAATTTGATTGCAATACAAATATATACACACGCACACATGTATGTGTAGGCACACATACATTGAAACACATACATTTATTTACATATACATACATATATACATACACACATACGTACATAGATATACATACCAATACACACAGATATATCAATATATACACACATACATGCACACATATACTCACACGCTCATATATACACACATTTGTATGTATATCAATATATACACACATGTATATATGTGTATATGTATATATGTGTGTATGTGTATATATATATATCAATATATAGACACACACACCTATATATACACACATACATACATACATGTATATATGCATGTGTTTATATATCAGTATATATACACATACATTCACACACACACATACACACAAGCTTCTTTTTTTCTTCTTTCAATACACATCTCTAAAGAATTTTTGCATTTCATCAATGTATCCATGTGAAATATTACTGACAAGAATTCTCTCTGCATCAGATGGAATCTTTTGCCAAATATCACAATATCTGTGATTCCTGATCTTAGAGAGATATTTCTTCAAGATTTTTCAGTAATTCCAAAGTGTCCATTGTCTTGGAAACATCTCTGGTTTATTTTTATTTCTTCTTTTATATATATGTATATATTTATCTATGTTTTATCTCCTCTGTTACTTGTGATAGTATTAGTCGTATTGGTATTTGAGAACCTTTCATTGAGTCTGTGATTCTGCAGTAATTTGCATGCATGTGTGGCTAGGTGCAGGCATGGCTGTGTGGGTAGGTATTTGCTTTGAAATTATATGGTCCTGGGTTCAGTCCTACTAGGTGGCACCTTGGGGAAGTGTTTTCTACTACAGCTCTTGACTAACTAAAGCCTTGTGAGTGGGCCTGGCAGATGGAAACTGAAAGAAGCCTGTTGTATATGTGAGGATAAAAATGGATAAAGATCTTTCCCAAGTAATATAGACTCATAAGGCTGGTTTCCTAGTTTCCAAGGCACATACATTCTCCACTAGATGGGATGCTGGTCTGTCGCAGGATCACTCATTTTTGCCAGCTAAGTGGATTGGAGCTATGTGAAATGAAGTGTGTTGCTCAAGAACACAACATGTCACCCAGTCTCGGAATCGAAGCCACAACCTTACGATCACGAATCCACCCCACTAACCACTATGCCATGCACCTCTACCCACCCCCACACACGTGCATGTGTCTTACTGTCTCCTTGCTGTCACATCGTGTGATAGTTGTTAACGAGTGTCATTGTGTTGTCTTACCTTTCTAATCTTTTGTGAAAGCATGCCTGGCCATGGAGAAATATTATCTTACCTGGAAACAGGTGAGGTCTGGTGACAGGAAGGGCAACTAGACATAGAGCATCTACTTCAACAAATTCCATCTGACTCATGCAAGCATAAATAAGTGGATATTCTTTTCTACTCTAGGCACAAGATCCAAAATTTTTCGGGAGGGGGCCAGTTGATTAGATTGACCCCAGTATGCAACTGGTACTTAATTTATTGACTCCGAAAGGATAAAAAGAAAAGTCAGCCTTGGTGGAATTTGAATCTCCCCAAGTTATACAGAAAATTTTTCAAAGACACTTCTGTGGAAAACACTTTAATTGTCTAACATATTTTGAATATAATGTCCATGTTTCATAGCTATACAACAAAACACACCAAATGTCTTGAATATAGATATTTTCGCATTAATGGCTGTATGGTTAAGAAGTTTGCTTCTCAACCATGTGGTTTTGAGTTCAGTTCCACTGCATGGCGGACAAATGTTTATTACTTCCTCAGGCTGAAAGCAAGGATTACGACAACATTCACCATCTTAAACAAGGAGACTGTCCAGAAGAGCTGCAGGAAATTCTGAAGTTGTCTGGAGGCGATGGTTGAAGCCAATGGTGATTTTATTGAATAAATTTACTCTTTAGCATTTCAACATATATTTTTATGTAATTTTAATAAATATATCTGTTAAAATGTGATGTCAGTGTTATTTTCATTTTTGCAAAATTTAGACAACAATATATTCACCACACCCTGTATATATATATATATATATATATATATATATATATATAGTAAATACGCATATAGATTGTGCTATCTACCTTTCAATCTAGCTATATATCTATCTGTCAACCACTATTTCTGTCTCTCCATTATCAATCTATGTAGATTACTGAATGGTGGTGTATCTATGTGCGTAATTGCATTCATGTATGCATGCGCGATTGTGCATCCATATGCCTGTGTGCATATACATGCACAGTATGCTTGCTGACTCACAGACAGTAATGCAGCCGAGAGACACTTTGAAATGCAACTAAGTGCATTTTCTGCCATTCACGTGCAGGCATAAACATTCCTTTTGCAATTAAATTCCTCAGCATATTTTACTGAGTGGTGGTGGTGGTGGTGGTGGTGGTGGCGGCAGAGATGCAGGGTGTCCTAGTTGTGGAGGTGGTAGAGCTGCTTGTAGTGACTGATGACGGTGGGGGCGATGACAGTGGTAGGTGGTTGTGGAGGTGTAAATGGTGGTGGTGGTGGTGGTGGTGGTGGTGATAGATTTTCTAGTGATAGTAGTTGTAAAGGTGTTGGTAGTAGTAGTAGTAGTAGTGGTTCTTGTATTAGCAGTGGTGGTATTATTAATTGTAATATTAGTTATATTGATAGTAGCAGTCGCAGCAGTATAAGTAAAGGTGGTAGTAGTAGAAAGGAAGTAATAGCAGCTAAATTATTATTATTATTAGTAGTAGTAGTACTTGTAATAGTAGTAGAGCCAATAGTAGTAATGGTGGTGGTGGTACTATGAGCTCTCATCTTATTACCTGGGTTCAATGTACTCTGCACCACTTTATCTAACGTGTCCTTCACTTTTGAAACAATATGGTATTATTTGAGGGGTATTTGGCTGTTATTTCTCACAGGTGCAGTGACCTCATTAATTAATGTGTCACTGCAGTGGTAGTAGTAGTTTAGTGGTAAAGCAGTAGTAGTAGTAGTGGTGGTTGTGGTGGTGGTGGTGGTGATAGTAGTAGTAACAATAGCAGTGGTGGTGGCTGTGGTGATGATGGTGGAGGTGGTTGTGTTGATACTATGAATGGTGTTAGTAATGGTGGCAGTTGTGTGTGTATGTGTGTGTGTGTGTGAGGATGTGTGCGTGCGTGTGTGTGTGTGTGTGAGGGTGTGTGTGGGTGTGTGAGGATGTGTGTGTGTGAGTGAGGATGTGTGTGTGTGAGGATATGTGTGTGTGTGTAAGGATATGCAAGTGTGTGTAAGGATATGTGTGTGTAAGGA
>NC_068988.1:64753908-64756155 GCF_001194135.2 Octopus bimaculoides | reverse complement strand
GTGTGTGTGAGGATGTGTGTGTGCGTGTGCGTGTGTGTGAGGGTGTGTGTGTGAGGATGTGTGTGTGTGAGTGAGGATGTGTGTGTGTGAGGATATGTGTGTGTGTGTAAGGATATGCAAGTGTGTGTAAGGATATGTGTGTGTAAGGATGTGTGTATGTGGGTGGGCGGGCGCACACGTGCGCATGCTTGAGAGCGAGAATGCATTTGCCTGTGCGTGCATGTCAGCATATGTTTATGTGGGTGCAAATGTATGTGCACCAGTGTGCATGTGCCTGTATGTGTTGTTTGTGCAGGTTTTTGTATGTGCATGTGTATGAAAGCATATCAGTCTGTGTGTGTGTGTTGGTATGTGTGTGTTTATGTAGGCATGTTAGTGCATGTATGTATGCATGTCAATCTATGTGCATTGGCGTGTATCTATGTGTGCTGGCATGTTGATGTATGCATGTATGTGTTAGTGTGTACTTGTATGTGTTGGTGTATGCATATTTGTGTATGTGTGTTGGTGAATGCATGTGCACCGGTGAATTTGTATACTTGTGTGTATGTATGCATATCAGTGCATGTGTTGGCTTATGTATGCATGTATCCATGTTAGTCTAGGTGTGTTCGTGTATGTGTGTGTGTGTGTGGCTGTATGTCTGTCTTGTGCAGTAAATATAATCTAGTTGAATATTTTACAGAACCTGCCATTTACAGTTGCCTTGAAGTTCTCAAGAAAACGTGTATACACACACACACACACACACACACACACACACAGAGGCATACACACACATGTGCATGCGCAAACACACACATTCATATACACACTTACACACACACACACACACTTGCATACATACATGTGTGTATGCATCTATGTGTACATGCATATACAATGTTGCCATCCCTACCACATAGATATACATATGATATATATATATATATATATATATATACACACACACTCACACACATATTTACACATACATTTGTGTGTGTGTGTGTGTGTATGCACACATAGCTATATATGTGTATACAAAAAGTTTCCTTCTCAATCACATGCACATATATACACAAGTGTGTGTACATACAAATACACATACATATGGGATATGTAAAGTCTATAGTTGTACTAAATATATACCTGCATGCACACACGTACACACAATCTTATATACACACATGTCCTCTGGTATGTACACTCCCTTGCTCACGTGATCTTACGCAGATGAGTGTGTGTGCGTATATATGTTTATATATATATATATATATATTTATATGCACACATGCACATGTGTAAGCATATGCATACTTGCATATTTATGGAAACATCACTTATAGAAAGTGCACCAGTGTGCATATGCATGCTTGCATAGTCTCTTAAGAATGCATACACAAATACACAAAATGAAATGCGCACATGCATACATTTACGCATATACACGTATGTACAGAATTAAAACACCAACAACAAATTCTTAACCCCCACCCACATTCCTGAAGTAAATAAATAAAATACACAAAAAGAAGAAGAAGAAGAAAACAACTAAAAATTGCCATGGTAACAGAAAAAAATTAATAATTTACAATATAAAAGGAAAGGGAGAAATACACAGGATAAAAATTATAGTAGAAAACCAGAAAATTATATTTCTTAAAAGTGATTTGGTAAAAAGCAATTATTTCAGTGTCTCAGGTAATTGTAGAATTACTTTGAAGGTTAAGCTTGTTTTGGTATAGAATGGTGATGGGGAATGTTTGTCAATATGTTCAGTTAACTATCAAGCCATCTTTCTGTCTGCTGTGCTTCTATTTCTTCAGATCTTCTTTACATGTCTCCCTTGATCAGGTACATTATTTACATTTGATGGATATTTGTCCTCATCTAGTTTGTTGTTAACACAAGGTTGTCTGGAATTTTTAGGACATTTATAAAGAAAAGATTAGACTGACAGCTGTTTCTGGGGTATTCGGGATATCCCTTCATCAGAGATGATATGAGAGAGTTAACTAGAGGGAAATAGTAGAGTTCAATATAAGGAGTTGTTTTGGAAAAGGATGGATATAGGAAGTATAAAGGGAAATAAGAGAATAAAAATAAAAGTAAAAATATATGTAGGATGTTACAGTTGCAGTTCCATTATCCAAGGAAAGTGCTGTGTAGAATGGGTAGAAATGCTTCTTGTCCATGTTATGTAGATTCCAATAGGAGTTCATATTTTTTATTGTGTCTGATTGTTATATATATATATATATATAT
>NC_068988.1:64748532-64753875 GCF_001194135.2 Octopus bimaculoides | reverse complement strand
CTACTTCAATTTATTTAAGTAATGTGAGCATTACCTTAAATGCAATATGAAGAGCAATCTTCAGCTGCACGAAAAATGCAGAAAAAAGACATATTACAAATGTGGCAACATATTAAAACCGAGTGGGAGAGAGCATACATAAAATCCAAATGTGAGGAAGAATATATAAGTCCATCTTGACATAGCAGGGTCTATCAGGCTATATATATATATATAACAGACACAGTAGCCTAGGGTAGTTTTTCTACCTGGCTGGCTCCTGTCCTCCATCCTACCTATTCATGCATGGAATAAACGATGATGATGATATATATTTATAGTTGTCAATTGTGGAATACGACTGTCATTACATGAACCTGATGATTGCATAATGCATGAAAGTACTAGTTTATTTCAACATTGTAAAAATGTAAAAATTGCAAATAATAAAATGTAAAAATCAGACTTAGATGGAATTTCATTGATTAATATATTCTTCTATACTCAATCATACAAACTTGGATATCTATCTATCTATCTATCTATCTATCTATCTATCTATCTATCTATCTATCTATCTATTCTACCTATCTATCTATAATTGGATCAATTGAAACCAATGTCCATAGTTACTTGTTGGAATATGTTCCAATGTGGCAGACTGATGAACTACATGAAATTTTTACATAAGGAAACTTGCAAGTAGCAGTCAGTATTTGTTGTCAGCTAATCAAATTAATTAAATACAGTATTGATTACTGATTCTTTAGTTCATTATTGTCTGTCTGTCTGTCTATCTATCTATGGGGAGGAGCTTTCTTTTACATGTTAAATGCTAAATGACAACTTACATCAAAAAGCCTATTGGCTGAATCATGGCTAGCCTAGGGCTAAATAACTTCAATCATGTCTTTCATGTTTTTCAAAAAAAAAAAGTACCAGTCATAATTTGGGCTTCAATTTATTTGCCTTTGCCCTTCTTCTCAAAAAGCTGTGGCCCTCTGGCATTGTTAGAAATCAATATTATCACCAATAAGATACTCGTTCTTCCAGCATATCACTCTAAGAGGTCAATGTCATGTACTTCGTGATTCTTTAGCAAGAATATTTGGTTTTCTTCAACACACACCATTTAGGTTGTGCAAATTTGATCAATTTATAGAACAGTCAACCTCCCCTCATCTTTCCACTCCCTCTCTTTCTCCCATTAACCCTAGTTCTTGCTCTTATTCTGTCTTTCTTATTTCTATCAGGCACACACACACACATACACGCACACAAACTCACTCTTTCATTATCTTTTACATCCTCAGTTTTCACCTAGCTTCCAATCTTTCACTATCTATCTATCTATCTATCTATCATGTGTTCTATCTAACTTTAATTCTTTTTTTATTTCTTTCTCCCTCTCTCTCTCCCTTCCTCCTCTCTCTTGTTCTCACTCTTTTTCTACCTATCATTCTTCAATTCACTCTCTCTTTCTCTCTCTAACTCATTCACTCTCTGAAATTCTTGCGACCTTAGAATATATTAAATAACTGACGAGTAGCTGGGAATAGAAATGCTATTGTATATATTGTCCAGAGGTATATGCTGCATTGATATTTTCAGTAGGTGTGCAGCCAGACCTCTATAGTGGGTTTGTGCATAAACGTATTGTTAGTCTGATATATTGAAAATACCATCACTCTAGAGATTGATGGTATATTCAATATATTGGCGTGTTACTATGTTCTGTTACTATGTTCTGTTAGTATATTCAGTTAATATGTTAGAGCAGGGGTTCTCAACTATTATTTTTATTTATGAACCCCTTCGATTACTATTTTATTCTGGTGGACCCTATAGCTATTCAATGTTTTATAGATGCTTCTTTCAAAAGCCCTATTTTGTTTTTCACACATGAACTTGTGTATGTTGGACTATGTAAAATGTCAGAGAAAGAACCCTAGCTGTTTCTTGTAATACATACCGATACATACATGTAAAGTAAATTTTTTTCAGGGGACCTTAAAATACTATTGTGGATTCCCTATTTACTATCTTGTGTTGACCCCCAAAAAATCAATAAAATAAAATTTCTTAAGTCAAAGACAAAGTTCACAGAAATTTCTGATCACTGTTATGATCAAAATTACAAGGGATGAATCAGTGATTGGTTTGTTACAACCTCATTTCAGGACAGACGTCCAATCACAGAGTTGTTCTTAAAAACTTCAAAACATGCCCCCCCCCAAAAAAAAAACAAAAACAAAAAGGAGAGAAAAGGGCACAGAGTGAGATGAGGTATTAAGAAGGAAGTGGGTTAATTTAATTGTCAATATAATCTCCCTACAAAATTGCATCTATTACAGTAAAATTAGATTAAAGGAAAGCATGACAGCCACTGATCCTTCTTGGATTTGGAAAAAAATGAAGAAAAGTCAAAGTTAAAATCCTGCTGAAGACAACTCAATTTTCCTCTTCGATAATAATGCTTATAATGATGATGGTGGTGGTGGTGATGGTGACTTTGGTGATGGTGATGGCAGTGGTGGTGGCAGTAATGATGATGATGATGATGATGGTTGTCGTCGCTGTCATCATCTGATATCTGTCATCCATCTGCGTGTTCATGTTGACATGGGTTGTGAGGGTTGTCACAATCTGGGTCAGCTCATATTTAGAATCACTGCCCTCCCAGATGGATTAGAAGGCCGTATTTCACTCCTATGTTCCAATCACTTTGCTACGGGGTTTATTTTACAGTTGGAAGTCCTTCTAAAACACCAACCACACCACAAAGTGTAGTTGGTGCATTTCATTCATGGCACCTACACTGGAGAGGTTGTCTAGTTCACAGCAAGGCTAAAGTGTTTTCTCTTCCTTGTGTTGTCTCCATTCATTCACCAATCCTTGATTTCCTGACTGCATCGGTTTTTGAGTTCAAGCATCCAAGAAGGCTATTCTTTACAAATGTATGATATGCGTACATGTATGTCTTGCTCAGTTCTGTTAATTCTTTGATTGGTTTCTTGGAGTATTATAATGTCATACAGTGTGCCTTGGTCATTTATTGACCTGGTGAGGCCCATTCCTCTCCATATCTGACCAGAGAGAGAGAAAGAGAGAGAGATAGGCAGAAAGGGAGAGAGAAATATATAGAGAGAGAGTGAGCGTGAGATACAGAGAGAGATATATGCAGAGAGAGAGAGAGAGAGGGGAAGGAGGGGAGGGATATGCAGAGAGAGAAAGAAAGAAAGAGAAAGGTAGAAAGAAAGAGGTAGACAGAATGATAAAGAGGTGGAAAGAGAGAGAAAGAGATGGGTAGATAGAGAGAGAATGAGGTAGACAGAGTGAGAAAGAGTAGACAGAGAGAAAAATAGGGAGGGAGAGAGAAAGAGAGAGGTAGGCAAAGAGAGACAGAGGTAGACAGTGAGAGAGAGGTAGAGAGAAAGAGAGGTAGACAGTGAGAGAGAGGTAGAGAGAAAGAGAGGTAGACAGAGAGAGAGAGAGACAGAGAGAGAGAGAGATAGGCAGACAAAGGGGTAGGTAGAGAGAAACAGAGAGAGAGAGAGCAAAGGTGTATGTGTGAGTGTGTGTGCATTGGAGAGAGAGGAAGACAGAGAAAGAGAGCTAGAGCGAGAGAGAGAGAGAGAGAGTGTGTGTGTGTGTGTGTGTACATTTGAAAGAGGGAGAAGAATCGCTCTCAGTACTAATTACAAGACTGGTTCTTTCATTCTTTTAATTTTCCTATGACCCCGGAAAGAATGAAAGGCAAAATTGACCTTGCTGGGATTTGAACTGAGTGTGCAGAGAACCAGAAAGAATATTATAAAACAATCTAGCCAACACTTTAATGACTCTACCAAATGGCCTATACACACATACATACACACTCACACATTTATATACACACACACACACACATACATACATACATACATACATACATACATTCATTCATACATACATACATACATACATACATACATTTACATATACACACACATATACATATATATATGCACACATATAATATACAGATATATATGCACACATATATACATACATGTTTATATGTATACACACACATATATATATACTCATATAGATACACACTTATACATAATACACACATACATACATGCATACAGATATACACACACATATATACACACACATATATATATACACACACCTACATATATATATGTATATATATATATATATACACATACATATACACACACATACATACATGCACATACACATAATTACAGCTATATACATAGCATGTGTATGTATGTGAATATGCTTGTATATATATATATATATATATATATAAATGTATATGCATGCATGTGTATATATGTAGGTATATGTGAACATTTTGAATAAAATGCAGGACATATAGTACTCTAATAAAATTGAGGGAAAAAAATGGTGTTTTGAGGTGTTGGGCAGTGTTGGAGTGGTAATGGTGATTATTGTAGTGCTGGTTGCCGAAGTAGCAGTTATGATGGTAGTGGTGGTGGTAGTGGGAGAGCCATAATAATAATAATAATAATAGTAGGGGTGGTGGTAACCAACGTGAGGGTAGTAGCAGATGTGGTGGCTATTGCACTGATGGTGGTGGTGGTGATGGTTGTCATGCATTTTTATAAGGTTCACTGCCTCTGCTTCAGCCATTGCCGTCGCCGCCACCACCACCACCAGCACCGCCACCATTGTCGTTACCACTAGCGAAGGGTGGCGAACATGTGGGGCATATTTAAAATGTTTAAAAAAAGATGAAAGGACAAGAAAATTGCTTTTCTCTCTCTCTCTATCTCTCTCTCTCTCTCTCTCTTTCTCCTTGTTTGTATGTTTTTATTTCTTATTTTTCTTTATTGTTTGTATCCTCCTTAATTCACTTCACACACACACACACACACACACACACACACACATGCGTAAGTGTACACATACAGACATATCTATATATTTACATACATATATACATACAAGCATACATATATATACATACATATATACATACATGCATAGATATATACATACATGCATACATATATACATACGTGCACACATATATACATACGTGCATACATATATACATACATGCATACATATATACATACATGCATACATATAAATATACATACATGCATACATACACACACCATATGCATACACACATGTGACTATACATGCATCTACATATCTATATACACATCATGCACACATAAGCATTTGCACATATGCATATACATCACACACATACACCCACATGTCCATAGAATGCAAATATACATATAACATACACACACACACACATATACACATGCACACACACACACACACACATATATATATATTTATATA
>NC_068988.1:64747414-64748068 GCF_001194135.2 Octopus bimaculoides | reverse complement strand
TATATATATATATATATATATGCTTTCACATTTTATCTAAAATTATAGACTTGATGATGGTGGAGATGATGACGGTAGTGGTGATGATGATGATGATGATGATGATGGTGGTTGTGATGGTGGTGGTGGTGATGGTTGTGGCATTGGTGGTGGTGTTGGTGGTGATGACAACCGAATGAAAAATGAGAGCAAAATGGGAAAAGGAGAACAACAGCTACAAGAACTTCGGTCATATTTGGTTAACATTATTTCTAATGGAGAGCTTTACTACCAATTCCTGCAGAAGAATAAGCAGCGTATATGTGGTCAAAGAATTTACTAAGAAACAAAGTGTTTTGCTTGAGGACATAATCCACACTGCCTTAGCCAAAAATTGAACCTACAATCTCATGATTCCTCCAGTACTGTCTGGAAATGTTTTCTTGTGGCTCGTTGCAACAAATAAGCATCAAAGACGTGTGGAATAAATATCCTGTTCAGGGGTTAGACTAGCAGTGCGTGAGAAGACCTGGCAAGCCAAGTGAGACCATAACCCGTGGCCTATGCCAGGGGTGTAACCAACCCACTTATGCGTACCTTTCCTTCATTGGACACTAAACTCTGCTTGCGAAGATCTGCTGAGGCAAGTGAAATCGAAATCAAATCAAATTTGCA
>NC_068988.1:64746230-64747404 GCF_001194135.2 Octopus bimaculoides | reverse complement strand
CGAAGATCTGCTGAGGCAAGTGAAATCGAAATCAAATCAAATTTGCAAATTCGATAACTGGCACCTGTGCCAGTGGAGCGCTAAGAGCACCATCCGAGCATGATCGCTGCCAGAGCAGCTGACTGGCTTCCATGCCGGTGGCATGTAAAAAGCACCATTCGAATGTGATCATTACCAGCATCACCTTACTGGCACGTGAAAAAACATTCGAGCGAGGTTGTTGCCAGTGTCACTGGACTGGCTCCTGTGCAAGTGGCATATGAAAAACACCATTTGAGCATGGCCGTTGCCAGTACTGCCTGACTGGCCCTTATGCCAGTGGAGTGTAAAAGCACCCACTACACTCTCGGAATGGTTGGCATTAGGAAGGGCATTCAGCTGACAAATCAGATTGGAGCCTGGTGCAGCCATCTGGTTCGCCAGTCCTCGGTCAAATTGTCCAGCCCATGCTAGCATGGAAAGTGGACGTTAAACGATGATGATGATGATGCTGGTGCCATGTATAAAGTACCCGTGTTGGTGCCAGATATAAAGCACTGGTGCTGGTGCCATGTAAAAAAGCACCCAGTACACTCTGTAAAGTGGTTGGCATTTGGAAGGCCATCCAGCTATAGAAACCATACCAAGTCAGACAATTGGAGCCTGGTGCAGTACTCTGGCTTGCCAGCTCCTATCAAACCATCCAACCCATGCCAGCATGGAAAACAGACATAAATGGTGATGATGATGATAATGATAGCTAGCAGAATGGATAGATAGATAGATAGATAGATAGATAGATAGATAGATAAATAGACAGATAGATATGGGAATAGGAAAAAAGATTGATGGATCAATAGAGAGAGGGATAAACTAATACATGGATAATGTAAATAGATTAATCTTTATATGGATGGATAGATAAAAGGTTGGGTAGACAGAAAGCTGGATAAACAGAAGGGTACACAAATAGACAAGCAATATAAAGACAAATGGACAAAGTTGCATTCTATGGAGAGAACTGAGATTTGAAATATTTTCAAAACTTAAGTTTTTTTTAAAAAAAAATATTGACCTTTTACTGCAGCTACTAATTTCTCGTTTATCTATTTAGTTTTTGTTTTTGAAGTGTTATTTTATTCTTCCAAATTATTTATTTCTTTGGAAAATTTGAAAAAAAAAAAACAGAAAAAAA
>NC_068988.1:64741446-64743946 GCF_001194135.2 Octopus bimaculoides | reverse complement strand
TGATTACAAAAAGAACTTTACCATGTGTATCTTAATTTTAGCACACATACATATACTACATCCCTGTGTGCCGTATGAAGTAACTAGAAGGACTGGCAACAGGGAAGGCATCCAGCTGTAAAAGATTACCTTAAAAACAACAACAACCAAAAAAAAAAACACATCTAACTTATTCCAGACTGGAGAGGCTGTAAAACAAAGGCTGTAAACATCAGTAAAAAACACTGATGATGATGATGGTGACACATATAGGAGAAAGTTCTAAATCTTTATACATCTTTATTGTTTCCTTGATAAATATCTGGATTAGGATTCTACCAATGTCTGTCTGTCAGTCTGTCTGCCAGTCTTTCTGTTTCTTCTTCCTGATCACCGAGAGATAGGACATCTCGAGCCTTGGACTCTATAGAACAAGGAACATGTCTGAACATATGTACATATGTAAGCGTGTGCTTGTGAGGCAGCGAGAGAGAGAGAGAGAGGGAAACTTCAAGAATATTTTGAAATGTTTCTTATCTTCTATCTAGCAATTATTTGGTGACTAATAAAAAAGGAATGAAATATAAAAAAAAAAAAATTTAGAAAAAACAGGATTCTCCACCAATGTAAATTCCCCAACCACCACTACAAAAAAAAAGTTCTTAGGGAGTTTTAGAAGTTTTCTTTTCATGGTTAGTTTGGATAGATAGATACACGAAGATATTTCTGTAATATCACACAAACAACAAAGAATATTGTGCAAGATAGAGCTGGGTGTCAAAATGATGCTGATACACACACACACACACACACACACACACACACACACACACACACACACATACATATACACACACCAATGTGCATACGTGTATATATGTTTGTTTATGCATATATATGCTTATATATATATGTGTGTATGCGTGTCTATGTGTATACATACATGTGTGTGTGTGTATATCTTGTCATTGCATTTTAGTTGTAAATGAATGTCACTGTTATACAAGCAGTGTCAAACATTTTCAATATTATGTCTGGCCATGGGGAAATATTACATTCCTTGGAAAGGGGTGAGGTTTGGTGACAGAAAAGGTATCCAGCTGTATACATGTATATGTGTGCATATATATATGTGTATATGTATAGATATATTCATATATACATACATACATGTGCATACACATGATAAAGACATATTAATACAAACATGCATACATATTTGTGTACACACACACACACACACGCACACACGCACACACACACACACACACACACACACACATATATATTAACATATGCTCAGACGAAAGCTATTTTCATTTAAGTTGGTTTCCCTGCCTACTTAAACTTATTGGATTTCTGTAGTCATTATATTTCTTGTATTAACTCTTCTCCAGATATGACCCTCAAGACATATTCTTTGATATGGAATTCTCCAGAGAATTCTTGGATTTCCTGGTTATTTCTTTTTTCTTTGGTATTTTTCTCCACTATGATTTACAATGACTTGAGGTTATCTCCGAATGTTAGAAACTTGATAATAATAAAAATAATAATAATAATTATAATAATTTATATCTATGGTCTGTGTTACGTAATTTGTTATTTAGTAAATATATTTTTGTCATGTCAAGAGATATTAAATACTGGACCTAGACATCACACATACATACATGCATATGTATATATATATAATTATATATATACATACATATACACATATATTTATATACATATATATACATACTTATACATGTATATATACATATACATTATATATATATATATATACATAAAAAGCATTCAAAACACTCCGAAATCATCAGAACACCTGAATTTATCCAGTAAGTTCAACAGACCATTGATGATAATCCCAGAAAGTCCACGAGGTCAATTGCAAAAGCTCTCCATGTGCCAGAAGGAACAGTCAGAAATGTTGTCCATGAAGACATCACATAGAAGTCTTATATGATGAGGAAAGGTCACTTTGTCAGAAAAAGCAAAAGGAAATCACTACATCAGATCTAAAAGGCTCTTAAACAAACTGAAAAATCCATCAGAAGAAGATTTGATTTGGTTTTTCTTGAATGAGAAGAACTTCAATCAAGATTAAAAAGTTAACAGAAGAAACGACAGATGGTTATGTGCAGACCCTTCTGAAGTTCCAAGTGTTATGCATACAAAATTTCCTGCAACTGTCATGGTTTTAGGGGTTGTCAGCAATGAAGAACATGTGATGCCTCTTTACTTCTTTCCACAAGGCCTTAGAGTTAACTCTGCTGCCTACATTGAGGTCCTGGAGATAATTGTTATGCCCTGGATAGACAGTGCATGCAATGGAAAGCCATGTGTTTCAATAAGACTCTGCACTTTCACACATGGCTCTAGTAACACAAGAATGGATGGTTGAAAATTTTCATGATCACACAACCCCTAACATTTGGCCTCCTAATTCCCCAGATCTCAATCCATTGGACTATTACATGTGGAGTGTTGTTGAGAGAGAGAGGTCAATGAACAC
>NC_068988.1:64738792-64740945 GCF_001194135.2 Octopus bimaculoides | reverse complement strand
ATATATATATATATATATATATATATATATATATATACACATATATATATATATATATATATATATGCACATGTACAGACATGAGTGTGCATACTTAAAAAAACAAAATATGTATATCTACACAAATACACAGATGCACATATACACGTTTAATAATGAAATAAATATGGCAGACGAAATTAGCATAATCATCGTCATCATCATCAATACCACCATTCTCATCATCATCATCGTAATGATCATCACCCAAAGCATCATCATCCTCATCAACTTCATCGATCATTAAACATCATCGCTACCTTTATCCATCAGTTGATAAAGGTAGACTATGGATGCTATGTAAAACAAGGGAGACAACCTTGTCAGTCTTGTAGACTTGTACAAACTATTAACGTTAATTCACTCACAATTGCTGGCATAATCTTAAGGAGAAGACAGTTAAACACACACACACACACACACACACATGCACACACGCATACACACACTCTTAGGTGTATTTGTGTGTGAGCTTGTGTATGAATATATATATGCATATATGAGAGTGTGTGTGCGTGTGCATATATATATATGCATAAACAAATATAAAAATGTATTCAAGTAATTACATGCATTTGTATGTGTGTGTGTATATATATATATATATATATATATATATACATGGGTAGATAAGCATAAATGTATGTTTGTGTGTGCGTATATGTATATATATATATATTTGTATGCATGAATATGTGTGTGTGTGTGTGTGTGGTGTGTGAATATGATATAATTATAAGTATGTATATACATACACACATAAATTAATAAAGAGTGGGATTAAAACATAACATCCAACACCAAGATGTAATAACTACAACCAAGAATTAAAAAAAAAAAAATGAATATAAAAACATATATATAAAAAAATATACTTGCGAAGAATCGATAACAAGAAATACAAAAAGTAAAGAAAAAAAAAACAACAAGAAACAAAAACAAAAAAAAACAAACAATGGAAACGGAAACAGAAAAGAAATACAAAAATCCATTTCTTTAGAATCCGGATATTCCTGGAAGAATTCTTATCACAGTTACTAATGATTATAGGCTGGAAATTAAAGGAAAGAAGAAGAACAAGGAAAAAATAATACATAGGAAGACTATATATATATATATATATATATATATGTGTGTTTGTGTGTGTGTGTGTGTATCTGTGTGTGTGTGTATATGTGTGAGTGAGAGATATATATGCACTTGTATCTACATTTCTTTGTATGTAAATGTGTTATGTGTATATGTGATATGTGTGTGTATGTAAATACACACACACACATATGCATAGGTATGTATCGATATATACATATATATAAACATATACATATACATAAACGTATGCATATATATATATATATATATATATATATATATATATATATATATATATATATATATATATATACACACTCACAGATGTGCATACATTTGTGTGTGTGTATGTGTGTGTGTGCATAAAATATTCTTGTATAAATTGTGAAACTAATAGTGTTTGTTGTTGAGAAGAATAGAAAATAGACTTATTGCAGTCTACATATAATTTGCTATAAATTCTTATATTCTGTTTTGCATATGTGTGTATGTGTATATGAAATTGTGTGTGTGCAAATTAAGTATTGTACTAATAAAACAATGTAGATTACACACTCATAATACATATTTACACCTCCATAGTCAAACACACACAGAGAAACACATATATACTTACACATGCACACAACGTCATGTTTGTTTGTAGACACACATGCATATACATATGTTTATACATGCATACTCTAGTGTAGTTATGTATGAGACACATTAAGTAGGGGAGAGATAATGCATAAGATAACAGCAAGATATTTCCTCTTTGTTTCACTATACACTTACTGCACACATAGTTGTGTATTGGTTATGGTGTGTGCATGATTTTATATATATATATATATATATATATATATATATATATATAAGCATCATGATTTATATATGCATATGTGCGTGTATATATATACTCAGATGTACATACATAAACATATGTATAGATATGCAAATATATATATACATATATAAACGTTGGTATGCATACATATACATACAGATATATCTGTATGTATATCAATCTATCTATCTAC
>NC_068988.1:64734720-64737807 GCF_001194135.2 Octopus bimaculoides | reverse complement strand
GGCAGAGGTGACAACACACGAAGTCCATGGATGCAGATAGACATGGCCTGTTAATACTGTTTTGCGACTACAAAGTCTCTGAGTTCAATTCCGTGTGATGTCACTGAACCGAGTGCTATGTAACTGGATCGGCCTGAAGCCATGGCACCACCACCACCACCACCACCACCGCCGCCATCGCTACCATAGTTAGCAACACCAACACCACTATCAAGACCACTACCACTGCTGCAAGCAATAGCCCCACCTCCACCACTACCACCACCACCACCACCAATAACACCTGTAGGTAGTTAGGTACAACATGATGTAATCCCTTACTCACTCCTCCTCTTACTAGACTATGGCTGCCACTACTACAATGCTTTGTTAGTAGTAGTAGTAGTAGTAAAGGTGGTGGTGGTGGTGGTGATGGAAGAGAGTGGTAGTCAGTTGGTCACTATAGTACAGCTGGTATATAGTACAATGTCTTACATATTATATATATATATATCATCACCGCAACCCCCACCACCAATCAATTTGTAGCCCCCACCACCGACCCATATGAATGGATTCGGGTGGGGGATAGTGTCTGGTGAAATGGTGTGTGGGGTGGATTGGTGGTGGTAGTTTTAGTAGTAATGGTGGTGTTTGTGTGGTGGATGGTGTTGGTATTGAGTAACCATGGTGATGGTGCAGTGGTGGTCATGGAGAGATTGATAGTGATAGTGGTGCCATGTTGATGGTAATGATGTTGGTGATTAGCGGTGTTGGTCATGGTGAGGTTGACTTGCATGGATGTAGATGTTATTGATGAAAGCGATGTTTTGGCAGTGGTGGTGGTCATGGCAAGGTTGCTTCCCATTGGTCTTGTCGATGTTATTGAGAGTGATGTTTCGGCAGTGGTGATGGTCATGGTGAGGTTGGTTCCCATTGATATCGTCGATGTTATTGAGAGCGATATTTTGGCAGTGGTGATGCATCGATGGGGGTCACGATAATGATAATATTGGTGATGTATCAGTGGTGGTGGTCATGGCAAGGTTGGTTATCATTTGGTAGTGTTGATGAGGGTGGTGGGGGTGTTAATGTTAGTGAATATTTATTATTAACAACGGTCATAGTAAGACTGATTTTTATATTACAGTCAGATGATACTGATGATAGAAAAAAAAGGCAGTCTAAACCCCTGTTTTTTTCAAGGCTTCCACGAAGAGCAAAACGCTTTTCTCAAACTAGAGGCCTGTTGGACTCCCTCTAAAGGCACTCAATGACCAGATAAGGCATGTGTGTGTAAGTGTTTGCATGCACCTTGTGAACAATAGGAGGTTTGTTCACAAGGTGCATGCTGTTTGTTCACACCTTGATTTCATCTTTAATCGTTTGGTGGCGCCCAGAGAGTGGAGTGAGGGGGTGCAGTCCTTTCACCCAATATGCTGCTTTGGGGGCATCTGGATGATCGACTCTTGTAATGATGTTATTCCACGCTTTCTGCTCCATGGTGCTGGTCATAGCATGCTCAAGGTTAAAGTACTGTGACTTCAGCTCTTCCTCAATTTGTTTTGCCTATGACTTTTTTGGTCCAATACACTAGATTCTCCAGTGCAGCATATGGGTCACCGCCACCACAAAAGTTGCTGTGGCTGTCTTCTGGTGCTCATCCTGCAGACGTGGCCAAGCCACTGTAGCCTATGCCGCCGGACTTGGCCTTCAATGGTCAGCTGATGCTGGTATTGTTCTCAGATGTTGTTGTTTGAGATTTGGTCATGTATAGAAACACCAAGCAACGTGTTTAAATGTAAATCCATCTGGTATTAAACATCTGTGCGTGGTACCGTCCTTCCTCCTGTGTGCCATTGGGTACGTGTGAGAATCTATTTCGGTGTGCATGTGTATGTGTGAGTTTATTTGAGTGAGTGTGAAGGTGCATGGCGCAGTGGTTAGAGCGTTGAGTTTACGATCACGAGGGTGTGAGTTCAGATCCCGGACTGGGCTGTATGTTGTGTTCTGGAGCAAGACACTTTATTTCACATTGCTCCAGTTCACTCAGCTGTAGAAATGAGTTGCGACGTCACAGGTGCCAAGCTGTATCGGTCCCATTGCTTTTCCCTTGGATAACATTGGTGGCATGGAGAGGGGAGGCCGGTATGCATGGGTGACTGCTGGTCTTCCATAAACAACCTTGCCCAGACTTGTGCCTTGGAGGGTAACTTTCTAGGTGCAATCCCATGGTCAGTCATGGCTGATGGAGGTCTCAGCATTTGAGTGAGCTTGTTTGGGCTGACCAAAGCATTGCAAGTGGATTTGGTAGATTGGTAGATGGAAACTGTGTGGAAGTCTGTCGAATATATACATACACACACGTGTAAGTATGTGAGTGTGTGTGTGTGTGTGTGTGTGTGTTTGTGTGAGTGTGTTTGTGTGTAAGTCATTTCTGGTGCTTGACAACCTGTATTGGTTTGTTTATGTCCCTGCCACTTAGCACTTTTGGCAAAAGGGACCAGTAAAATAAGTACCAGACTTAAAATCAAATAGTGCCCCAGCATGGCCATAGTCCAAGGACTGAAACTAGGTAACACACACACATACACACATATATACATATATACATATACATACTTGCAGAAATGCATACATTTACACGCACACACATACACACACACACACATTTGTGTGTGGATGCACGAGTCCACCATCACCACCACCACCACCACCACCACCACCACCATCATCATCACTTCCTTCTTCCTGAAGGCAGCCAACAAGATCTGTAAGGTAAAGCAGAGTGTGAACAGACAGCTGGTTGATGACAATTGTTAGACTCCAATACCCGCACACACAACACCACCACCACCATTCAACCAAACAACACTTATATACCACTAGTAGCTACTAAATTGGGGTGCGGTGGGGAGGTAGAAAGGTGAGACCCACTGAATAAACCAACTATTGGTTATACATGCACGAATGCCCGCCCGCCCGCCTGCACGCATTCACAAATGCGCACAGACACATCAGCTATTTAATGTTTAACACCCTTTCTCCACCAGTACAAGTGTGAGAGGGTGTGGTTAGGGGCTGGAAGTGGTTTGGACGGGGTAGGTG
>NC_068988.1:64734308-64734710 GCF_001194135.2 Octopus bimaculoides | reverse complement strand
CAGGTGACAGCCTTACCTATGTGTGTGAGTTTGTATATATACCTATCTATTTGTCTGTATCTATGTATATAAAGAGAATGAGAGACACACATAAACACACACACACACACACGCACACATACACACACACATATATGTGTGTGTACATATATATATAGACATACATATACATATATATACACATGCACATATATGAACACCATTTACACACACGCATATCTATGAACACTATTTATATATATATATATATATATATATATATATATATATATATGTGAACATGTACAAATGTAACTGCATTTATATACACATACGTGTGTGTGTGTGTCTGTATATATATGTATATATGTGTGTGTATATATATGTGTATATATATATCTATATATATATATATATATATAT
>NC_068988.1:64720722-64732925 GCF_001194135.2 Octopus bimaculoides | reverse complement strand
GTGGTGGCTATGATGGCAGCAGTGATTGTGGTGGTGGCAATCATAGTGGCAGTGAACATGGTGGTGGTGGTGGTGATTGTGGTGGTTGCGATTGTGGCGGCGGCGGTGGTGGCTATGATGGCAGCAGTGATTGTGGTGGTGGCAATCATAGTGGCAGTGAACATGGTGGTGGTGGTGGTGATTGTGGCAATCATGGTGGCGGTGGTTGCAGTGACCTTGGTGGCTGTGGCAGCAGCATTGATCTTGCTGGTGGTGGTGGTGATGGTGATAATGATTATGTGGGATGATGGTTGCAATGTGTCGCTGTATTAATGTGGTAACTTATTCATGTATATGCACAATGGCCGGTTTCCTTTGTTGACAATTGCCCAAGAGATGTGCCACGATGGTATTTGGAGTAACACAGTGGCCTTTCCTCACTAGGGCTGGGCTATCTCAAGCCTGACAGAGAGGCATGTGAGCGTGCATGCACGTGTGTAAGTGCTTTTGTGAGTGTGTTGGTGTATCTGCATAAATGTATATCTGTAAAGCTTGTATACATATGTGTATGTTTGTAAACGTATGTATATGTTTGTAAGAGTGTATGTGTGTACGTCAACATTATTCCAAATACACATTGACATACAATGTGTGTTTGGGAGCACATTGATATTTCGGTATGAATATACATACCTGTGTGTCTGTTGAGCACATATATATGTGTGTGTGTGTGTGTGTGTGTGTGTGTGCCTTTGTGAATGTGTTGGTCTATCTATAATGATCAGTATCTGCATGCTTGTTGAACATATGTGTGTGTGTGTGCATGTGCAAATGTGTATAACTGTATGCTGGTATTTCTGTGTGTGTGTGTGTGTGTGTGTGTTTGCATATACACACACACATATAATATATACATATACATGCATACATGCAAACATATGTATATATATACATACATACACACATAAACATATATACTTATGTATACATATTGGGTCATCCCATAAACAATGCGGTTTTTTTTCAATTGCATGAACTAAAAGTCGGAGGGGGATGGATTAAACTACCTGCATCAACTTGTTATAAAAGCAAGTAGTAATTGTAATAAAAACTTATTCTTAGTAAACGTTTTGAAGAGTGTAGTTCAATTTTAACAGTTATATTTTCAAAGCTATAATGGAAGTGACAAAGGAGCATATTCGGCATATTTTGCTTTATGGGTTCAATAAAGGCAATAACACAACGGAGAGTGTGAGGAATATTAATCCTGTATATGGGGATCGGACAATAAGTGCAAGCCAGTGTCAACGGAAACTACAGCCTCATCCAGAAAGATCTGTAGAGCTTGACGAGGATGTCTTGCTATTCCTGGAGGAAGAAAATCCCATTGTAACTGTTGAGGAAATAGAAAAGACACTTGAATTTGGTCATTCAACCGTTCATTGACACCTGTGTGCCATCGGAAAAGTCAGCAAATTGGGTCAATGGTTCTTCACAAACTTTCTGAGCCTAATCGCACACAGAGTAAATGTGTGTTCTTCTTTGCTGAACCTTCTTTGGCTCAAATAGTGACTGGTGACGAGAAATGGGTTCTCTATAAAAATGCCAAGCACTGAAAACAGTGGGGAGGGAAAGAAGAAGCACCAGCACTCCAGGCTAAAGAAGGTCTTCACCCACGTAAGGTGTTGTTATCTGTTTGATGGGATATGAAATGCTCAATCCACTTTGAACTTTTAAACCCAAACCAAATGATAACAAAGGAGATTTACTGTGAGCAGCTTGAGCAGCTTGAGCAGCAAGTCAGACTTAGAAGAAAAACGACCGTCATTGGTTTCAATACGAAAGGTCTTATTCCATCTAGATAATGCTCAGCCACATACAGTGAGGATGACATTCCAAAGGCTGGAACAGTTTGAATGGGAAATGATGCACTACCCACCATATTTACTGGACATTGCCCCATCTGATTATCATTTATTCTGCAGTCTTTGAAATCATTTCGATGGAAAAAATATGAATTCTGTAGACAAGATCACAACAGTACTGGAGGAGTATTTTTTGTCATGGACAAATGAATTGAAAAATAAAAGAAGTATAAAAAAAGCACATTATTTATGGGACGACCCAATATACATACATACGTACATACACACCTACACACATACACAGATATAGTCTAGTACATATGTGGGAAATTCTGTCTGGGTGTGTTTGTAGAGTTGTTAGCTAACTCCTCCTACATCGTTTTATCAATTTTGATGGAACTTGACACGTGAGCAGAACTCATGTCTGGAAATCTCATGGCATACTCAGATTGTTGAAAAACATCGATAATCGGGCCCCCTGGAAGGGATTCTTATATATAACAAATATATTTTATTTTAGCATCCAAGGGAAATAACCCAACCACCCCTGGAAGGGAACCTTATATATAGCCAAGGGAAATAACCCATTCATTTTCCTAAATTATTTGGTATAAATCAAACTGAGTATGCTTATTTCCTAGTATTCAAACTGTTCGAGTTATTTTCGCAATTTATTCAGTACAACCCTAAAACAAGTAAATAGTATTTTCCTAAACAATAGATCTATTTATTTCAGTTAGTGACTTATTCACAAATATACCAACACTAGCATTCCTGAGGGTAATATTCTCTGGGAACGCACAAAAGCTCTTTTCAGAGTTATTTACTTTGAATTGTTATTATCTCATATCTGATTAGCCTGTTATTATGTAACATGCTTCACGATTTTAGTATACATACCTTATTAGTATTTCCTCCTAAGTTCTATATACTCTGGCAATGCATTAAAGCCCTTTTCTGGGCTACTTTATTTGAATTCTTACTATCGGGCAACTAATTTCATGTTATTACATAACTGACTTCACAATTTGGGTATTCATAACTTACTGGGTATTCCTAAAAACAAGATCCTCTTTAAGACAGTTCAATATTCTCTGTTAATGCACAAAAACCGTTTTAAGGGCTACTGCATTAGCAAAACAGTTATGAGAATGGAACCAAGGAATAAGCCCCACTTTCCAGGGAATTACCAGGTATGTCAGCTATATATATATATATATATATACATGCACACACAGAGTATATACAGGGTGTCCACAAAGTCTGGGTACCTGGAGTAAATAAAATCATAGCATAAACAATTAAATATAAGAAATAATAATTTCTTAAAGTATGTGTTAATCCCCATGTACCCAGACTTTGTGGACACCCTGTATATATGTGCGCACACACATATCTCTCTCTCTATCTCTCTATCTATCTATCTATCTATCTATCCATATATATACAGCTGAATGCATGCCTGTGAAATATGTGAGAATGCATATGTATGTGTGTATGTATATATGTATGCATGTGTGTAAGAATGCATAATATGTGCGTAGTACTTTATTTTCCAAATAATCTTTTTCTCTTTATTTTGCAAGCAGATACAAACATAAAGAAAGAAGCACAAACAAGCACATTGGTGCTTATATATTTAACACACACACACATACACACATGAATCCTGTGCCCACATATGCATATATATATATATATATATATATATATATATATATGGCGTTAGGAAGGGCATCCAGCTGTAGAAACTCTGCCAAATCAGACTGGAGCCTGGTGTTGCCATCCGGTTTCACCAGTCCTCAGTCAAATCGTCCAACCCATGCTAGCATGGAAAGCGGACGTTAAACGATGATGATGATGATGATGATGATGTATATATATATGTGTGTATAGATGTAAGTATGTACATATACGTATGTATATATGAATGTATATATTTTTTATTTATGTTATATATATATATATATATATATATATATATATACACACACCTATATCTGTCTATCCATCTATTTATATACACAACTAAATGCATGCCAGTGAAATATGTGAGTATGCATATGTATGTGTATATGTATGTATGCAAATATATGCATATGTATGTGTGTGTGTGTGTGTGTATGCTCATGCACATATTCATATATTTGAAGACTAAGAAAGCAAGAGAAATAGTGAGAAATGAAAGAGAGAGAGAGAGATATAGGGAGGAGAGAGAGGGATAGGGAAGTAGATATACAGAAAGTGAGAATGAGAGACAGAGAAGCAGACTAATAGATAGAGAGACAGGTTTCAATATGAGAAGCATCTCTCAAACACTCCACTTTTTAAACACCCACCCCTACTCTGCAATTTGTTTTTTCCAAATGTAGCCATATGTTTTTGTATAGCAATTAATAATAATTCTGCTATTCATTTATTGTCCAGTGCCTGGTGATTCATACAGAGGGTTAAATTTAACCCTTTTAAAACAGCATTTGTTGGCAGCATTGATAATAGCAATGACACATAGCTGTACTAAATGGAAATCCTGTTAGCAGAGAATTTGTTTGCAATATAATAATAATAATAATAATGATAATGATAATAATAGCATACATTTTCCATGTGTATGTGTGTGCATGTAATATATATATATATATATATATATATATATATATATATGGGCACATACAGTATTAAACCTAAAACTTGCTCTTAAAATAGTTTTAAATAGACGCGCATGCACACACGAACATATACGTAATTGATGAGAATATCTTTATGAAGAAGAAACTATACATACATATATATATATATATATATATATATATATATATATATATGTTTGTGTGTGTGTGGAGAGAGATGTTGTGAAATGGATTGAGAGTGTATATGCGAGACAGAAACAGTTTCAACGTTTTAAATCTCATGAACACCGAGCTAAACTAAAGAGGAATAAAGCACTTAGAAAGACCCAGACACACACACAATCACCAATGTGTACACAGACATACACACGCAATTCCTTTGAAAAGCCTTCCAAAGAAGTGAAATGAATGTGCATCCATTTTAGACATTGTTTTCCTAAAATGTTAATTACTCAGCTGCATTCCATCGAGTTCTTTCTATAGTTCATAGTCTTGTTTTTATTGTCATCAATCACTAAACAACACACAGAGGAATATGTAGAAGATTGATAAGCATTAAGAAAGGTAATCTTGGCATTAGGAAGGGCCTCCAGCTATAGAAACCAGGCCAAAGTAGACACTGGTACATGATGCAGTCCTGATTCATCAGACCCTATCAAATTGACTGACCCATGCCAACATAAAAGGAAGACATTGAAGCTATAGTTCTCAGCTATTTTTTTTACCCATGAAGCCTTTTGATTCCTTTTTAATTCAGGTGGACCTTCATAGCCATTTGATATTTAAAAAGAAAAACCCCATTTTATTTTTATAATTAAATATCAGAAATTACATACAAAAAAATTTGTTAATATATTTTGTGTGTTGTAGAAATATAACCAATTTATTGAACCTAAACTTTAGCAATAAAATCTTATGGTGATCCCCACCCCCAAGGGCCATATGGGCCCTCAATGAGATTCACTGATTTAAATGATGATGATGATGATGCTGATGATACATTTATATATGTGCAGGTGTGACTGCGCAATAACATGGTTCTAGGTTCAGTCCTACTGCATGGTACCTTGGACAAGTGTCTTCTACTATAGTCTGGGGCCAACCTTGTGGGTGGATTTGGAAGATGGAAATGTGTGTGTGTGTGTGTGTGTGTGTGTGTGCGCGTATCTATCTACGTATTTGTGTCTTTGTGTGTGTGTTCGTCCTCCACCACTGCTTGACAACCAGTGTTGATGAGTGCTTAAGTTCTTGTAACACTTCAGTAAAAGAGACTGACAGAACTAATACAAGGTTTTTTAAAAAAAATAAAGTTCTGGGGTCGATATCTTTGACTAGAACCCTTCAATGCTGTGCCCCAGTATGGCCACATTCAAACAAGTGAAACAAGTAAAAGATAAAAGATAAAAGACAAATGCAGATTATTTTGTTAAATATAATGATTATTTATTAACATCTTTAAAAAATTAATTATGTATTAGCTTTTAGCTTCAAGATTTCAAAGATCTGCTTACTTTTAGAATGACAATGCTGGATAAGTGTGAAAGGCCAGATCTGACTAGCTTCAACATAAAGCAGATAAAATATTTGGACCAGATATTGCTAGCTTAAATACTAGAGGGTTAAATGCAATATGCTTTTGACTAGAGTGTAGATATGTGTGTGTGTGTGTGTGTGTGTGTGTGTGTGTGTGTGTGTGTGTGTGTGTGTATGTGTGTGTGTGTATTTACTTACACACACACACACACATGTACAGTGGCTGCTCTTTGCAGTCTGCACACCCTGTAGACCACACGTTATGCCATCAGACCTTGCAATCACTGGATGCCAGGCTGCATAGACAAGAAGATACGGGGCTGAGAAGAGTGCTGATACAGCACTGAAATGTTGATGATGAGGAAGAAGAGGATGATTATGCTGGTAATACAAACAATGTAGATGATGATGATGATGATGATAATTGGTGATTGTGATCAATACATGCCTGGCTGAAGAAAAACAACTGGGGAAAGTCTCGGTTAATGCGATGTCAATATACAACATTACATTGGTCAACAATCTCTTAAACTGCTTGCTCAACCAAACACAAATGAAATGCTTCACACAAACAACACACACACACACACACACACACACACACACACACACACACACAGAGGTTGTTCATAAATTACCTTTACAGTTTAGAGTAAGAAAGTGTAGACTTTGTAAAGATACTTTCTGGACACCAGCCTTTGTGTTTGTGTGTGTGCACACATATATAATATATATATACATACGAACGCGCGTGCACACACACACACACACACACACGACACACATTTAAGGAAAAAGGGGAGAAAAAATCCAGATGAAGCCAATTGATTGTAAGTGCTTTTGTAGTTGACAAAACTGTATGTGGCTGACATCTGGTACGGACCTGAAATGGTCAAATATCCAATTATCTTTGGACTGACGACGGAAAATTACATTCCTTCAATTTACTTGCTTTCGCCTCTGGCAGCCTTTTGACTGACCAATTTACTCTGCTCTATTCTCCTCCCCACCACACCACACCACACCACACCACACCACACCACACTACACTCTCACGGCAGCAGCACCAGAACCAGCAGCCACCTATTTCATCCAGTAACATTTTAAAATACTTCCTCTTACCTGCCTCTGCTGCCAAAAGCATTCTCAGTACATATAGACTGAGTTTAACCTTCAAAATAACTTTTATTCTATCTTCAGGATTATCATTATTATCATTATTATCATTATCAATATTATTATTATCATTATTATTATTATCCCTACTATTATTATTATCTAAGGCGGTGAGTTACCAGAACTGTTAGCGCACTGGACGAAATGCTTAGCGATATTTTGCCCTTCACTACGTTCTGAGTTCAAATTCCGTCGAGGTTAACTTTACCTTTCATCCTTTCGGGGGTCCATGAAATAAGTACACTTTGGGGTTGATGTAATCGACTCATTCCTTCCCCCAAATTGCTACCCTTGTGGCAAAATTTGAAACCATTATTATTATTATTCGGACAAAACCCTTTGTAACCTTCATCCTGTCTTTGTCCTTACATGTTTTTGATTTATATTAGTCCTTGTGGCCAATAAAACAGAATTTATTATTATTATTATTATTATTATTATTATTACTGTGTAAGAGAACAATGCATGCTATCAAAGTGACACTGGGGGTACAAACGAGCAATGCCCAATATACCCATTATCATCATCATCATCATCATTATTATTATTATTATTATTATTATTGCTATTATAATTACTATTATTATTATTGCTATTATAATTACTATTATTATTAGTATTATTATTATAGTATAAATTCTTTTACTTTTCTTGTTCAGTTTTCACTTTGCTCAAACCCTGTATAATTACTGTATTTAACACTAGCAACTGTTCACATACTTGAGAAAGAAGGAAAGAAGGAAGGAAGGAAAAAAGAAAGAAAGAAAGGAACCAAGCAAGAAAATGTTCCAGAAATTTCTTCTTTTATTTTCTTTTCTTTTTCTGTTACGTTTCAGATTCTAATTGAATTGCTCAATAATCCAAGATGTTAAAAAAAAACAAATAAAATGAAATAAAATAAAGTGAAATAGAATAAAACAAAAGAAAAGAAAACAAAGAAACAGAATGAAACAAAAAAACACAAAGAGAAGAGTAAAGGAAAAAAAAAAATAACGATTTCTTTAGTGAGACAGAAATCCTCAGATTTATAGGAAAGCAAAAGATGGGGGTGATGGGGATTGAAGGGGAAGGGTTGGGATTTTCATGGTGATGGATGGATGGATGGTGGTGGTGGTGGATTGTGAGATGTTGAAAGCTTTCTCAAGGGCATTATTCTTGTAAGTGAAGTTGAAATACCCTTTGGACATCCTTTGTCTCAAATGATTAGTTTCGCAACTATCACACTGGTATCTCAAGTTTGTACTATTACTACTACTACTACTACTACTGCTACTACTATTACTACTAGTGTTTCTGCTGCAGCTGCTATGTGCTCTGTATAACCTGTTCCGCCGTTCTTGCCCTCCTTCATGCCATTTTAAATTATTTATAAAAGAAAGTGTAAATAAAAATGAAGATTTCCACCTTTGGCAGAATGCCAGAAATTCAGAAATTTGAAAGCCAAATTTGAGTAGTCAATTGAATTGAATCACCCCCTATTATATTACTGGTTATGTGGCCTGTGTGTTTTTTGTACCTTGTTTATCATTTTGTCCATGTTTTTTTGCAACGTCATGTACCCAGATATGCATCTATATGTACATGTAGATGAAGGTATGTACATACATGTACATATATATGCATATACTCATATATTATATACACACACACACACACACACAGAGTAATATTACATGAGGGCACAGACACATACACACACACATATGTATATATCTAACCAACTGACTAACAATAAAGAAGTGGGATTGACCTGTGTGTGTGAGTGTTATCATTATTGGTGTAATTATCCTCCCAACACACAACAATATTTATATAGTAAAACAGAAGGGTTTGAGTAGATTTTGGCAAATTAACTTAGAAGCATCTCTGCATATTTTTGGCTAGACAGATTGTTCCAGCAAAAAAAAAAAAAAAAAAAAAAAAAAAAAATTCTAGGCTATTCAACTGGTCAAATCAACAATCTACAGAGTTAAACAGTTCTTCATGGATCCCAGTATACTGCAAATCTGTGTATGTATTAAAGAAATAATTGGTACATTTTGCAAAGTGTAATATCTAATAAACAAGAATGATTAAGAATGGGTTGTTCAGAGCATCATCACATGCATTTGTTTCAGTAACATCGTTATTTTCAAATATGAATCCATTATATAACTTAATAGGTAACATTATATAAGATCATATTATTACGTAACCATACCATTTCTTCAGGTGATATTCTGATGGATATTTTCCAGGTGATACGCCACTAAATATTTTGGTGTTTTGCCAAAATATTTGGTAGAATATTACTTGGAAAATATCTAACATAATATCCCCTGAAGAAATGGTATGGTTATGTAATAAAATGATTTTATAGAATGTTATCTATTACATTATACAATGGATTTATATTTGGAATATACAACACTATTGCAAACAGGAACAGTGATGATTTGAACCATCCATTCATTTGAATGCTTGAAACGAGGAGCAGGTCGACAGCCAACAACTGATGAAGGGTCTTTTTTCTGTGTTAATTTGTCCTGTTTTCCATTTTTTTCTTGGTGTTTACGTATTTCATTCATTTTCCATGTTATTTGCACAGTTGGTGACAGCCTGTACCCATACATACATGTGTATATACATACATGTGTATATATATATATATATATATATATATGTGTGTGTGTGTGTGTGTGTGTGTATATAAAACAAGAATTATTAGCTACAGATTATGAACCCAGGCAAAATACTTTATAAGTTCTCTGTTAAAACACAATGCGAATAATATTATTTAGATGAGTAGAGAACTCTGTGTCTGCTTGTGGCAGGATCCGCAGTTGTAGTCCATCACCATTCTATATTGTAAATCCATGGTTGTGTACCAGTTATACTGGACTTTACTCATACAATGTATAAATAATGGTCATTGCATATTACTTTATTGGAGTAAATTTGACTTTACTACCATAAAGTAATATGTACAGCCCATTATTTATGCTTTGTCTTACACACACACACATATACATATATTTATTAGTTCCACTGTGTAATACCTTGTGTCTTCTGCTATAGCCCCAGGCTGACCAAAGCCTTGCAAGTGGGTCTGGTAGATGGAAACTGAAAGAAGCTTGTCATATTTATATATAAGCACAGATATGGCTGTGTGGTAAGAAGCTTGCGTCTCAACTGCATGGTTCTGGGTTCATTCCTACTGCATGACATCTTGGTGAAGTGTTTTCTACTATAGCCTCAAACCGACCAGCTGGCCGCCAACACTTTTTTCTGCAAAATAGGGGTAGCTTATCCTGTCCAGGCTATATTATTAGCATTATCCTGCGTTTGAGAATTTAAAATCACTTCTTTAACTTTCTAAGACATCTCAATGCTTGTAAAGCAAACTTCGTTTGTTTGTTTACATTCATCATGATTTGAATTTAATATGTATATAATCGTTGCCAGTGCTGTTGAACTGGCTCCTGTGCAGGTGGCACATAAAATACACCATTTTGAGCGTGGCTGTTGCCAGTACTGCCTGACTGGCCTTCGTGCCGGTGGCACGTAAAAGCTCCTACTACACTCTCGGAGTGGTTGGCGTTAGGAAGGGCATCCAGCTGTAGAAACTCTGCCAAATCAGATTGGAGCCTGGTGTAGCCATCTGGTTTCACCAGTCCTCAGTCAAATCGTCCAACCCATGCTAGCATGGAAAGCGGACGTTAAACGATGATGATGATGATGATGATGATGATGATGATATATATATATATATATATATATATATATATATATATATATATCATATATGTATATATATTTGTTGTGTGCCTTTCTTTCGTTTGTCCATTCACTCGTCTATGTATATATATATATGTGTTTATATATACATGTGTGTGTGTATCTTTGTTCCTCCACTATTGTTTGACAACCAATGTTGGTGTATTTATGTTCCTGTAACTTGGCAGTTCAGCAAAATAGACTGATAAAATAAGTACTAAGCTAACAAAGAATAAGTCCTGGGGTCGATTTCTTTGACTAAAAAAAACCCTGTGAGGCAGTGCTCCAGCATGGCCGCAGCCAAATAACTGAAACAAATAAAAGAATGAAAGTACATGCCGTACATTAGCTCACTCTCTTCATAAAAATCGATGTTACCTGAACAGGTGCAAGTGTTTTGTACAAGAACATGACTCCGGTCCAGGAATTGAAACCATGAGCTTGCAATCTTGAGTGCAACACCACAACCACTTGGCCATGTGCCCTCACAAATACCAATAGTACACTGACCATAACTATAGGGGAGTGGGTGGAGGAGGAGTCTCTTAGGAACCGAACTTTTGCGACCACCACTGCGACCACTACTATCACTACTACCATTAGTACTTCTACCACCACCACCACTGTTACTTCTACCACCACTACCATTATTATTATTTATAGTTACCACTACCATCGCCAATACTACCACCACCACCACTGCTGCTGCTACTATCACCACTACTACTGCTGCTGCTACTACCACCACCACTGCTGCTGCTACCACCACCACTACTGTTGCTACTATTACAACCAACACTGCTGCTGCTACCACCACCACTACTGCTACTACTATTGTTGCTACTACCACCACTACTGCTGCTACTACCACCACTACTGCTGCTACTACCACCACTACTGCTGCTGCTCCTACTACTATTGCTACTACTACTACTGCTTTTCCTACTACTCCAACTGAGTTCAACTGATTCCTCTGCCAACCATTTCCTTTTCCATACAAGTTCAATGTTCTGTGGCTTCAAGACAAAAACTCACGAAAGAAAAAAACAACAGACAAACCAAAAAAGGAATAAAACAAGAGAGCCTTAGGTCTTTGCTCCTCACTTCACCCTCTCCAGACACCACCACCACCTTCACCACCCAATGGAAAGAAGAAAATCCTCTACCCTTCCCCCACCACCGTTCGTGATAATCCCTCCCCCCCGCTTGCCCCTGCCCCATCGACGCTACTATGGGCCCATCACATTTAAACACCACCACCAAT
>NC_068988.1:64719151-64720547 GCF_001194135.2 Octopus bimaculoides | reverse complement strand
TAAGATATATCCAGCAAAGTTAGAGAAAAATAAAGGAAGCAGAACTGGGGACAGCATGAGGTGGTTGGGGGTATGCGTGTGTGTGTGAGGGAGAGTGTATGAAGAGCGGGAGAGAGAGAGAGAGAGAGGGGGAGGGAGAGGGAGGGAGAGGGAGAGGGAGAAGGTAGGACAGACAGACAGACAGACCGTAAAGTAGCTGACTGTAGTTTGGTAAAAGGTTTTAATTTCCTGCAATGTGAGCTTTACTGTTTACATTGTAGTGGTCGTGGTAGTGGTGGTAGCAGTAGTGGTCACAGTGGTAGTGTAGTACCAGTGGTAGTAGTAGAAGTAGTAGTGGTGGTAGTAGTAGTAGTGGTGGTAGCGGTAGTAGTAGTGGTGGTAGTAGTAGTAGTGGTGGTAGCGGTAGTAGTAGTAGAAGTAGTAGCGGTGGTAGTAGTAGTAGAAATAGTAGCGGTGGTAGTAGTAGTAGAAGTAGTAGTGGTGGTAGTAGTAGTAGTGGCTGTGGTAGTAATGGTGGTGGCAGTAGTAGTAGTAGTAGTGATATTGGTGGTGGTAGTGGTGGTAGTAGTGGTGGTAGTGCTTGTGGTGGTGGTAGTAGTAGTGGAAGGGGTAGTAATAGTGGTGGCAGTAGTAGTAGTAGTAGAGGTGATATTGGTGGTGGTAGTGGTGGTAGTGGTTGTAGTGGTGGTGGTGATGGTAGTGGTTGTAGTACTTTAAGTGGTAGTGGTAGTAATAGTGGTGATGGTAGTAATAGTGGTGATGGTAGTATTGGTTGTAGTAGTAGTAGTGGCAGTAGTGGTGGTGGTGGTAGCTGTAGTAGTTTAAGTAATAGTAGTTGTAGTAGTAGTAGTGGTGGTGGTGGTGATAGTTGAAGTAACAGTAGCAGTGGTAGTAACAAAATCGGTAGTTGTGGTGGTAATATGATAGTTTAGGTGGTAGTGATATTACTGGTGATGATTGTGGTGGTGGTGGTAGTAGTTGTAGTACTGGTGGTGGTACTGACGATGGTACTAATAATGACAGTGGTAGCAGTAGTAGTGGTGGTGGTGATTGTGGTAGTAGTTGTGGTGGTGGTAGTGGTGGCAAAGGTGGTGGTTGTTCTGATTTAATCAATGAAGCAGTGCATATTGAGGGGGGGGGAGCTAAGGTGGAGGAGTGAGGTGATGGCCCAAATATCTTGTACTGTGTGTGTGTGTGTGTGTGTATACACACACACACATATATATATTTATACACACACACACACACACACACACACATACATACATGCACACATACTAGACATACAGACTTTCCCTCCCATCTTAGCTGATCAATCAAGCCTAGATTGTGTGTGTGTGTGTGTGTGTGTGTGTGTGTGTGTATGTGTGCATGCGTGTGTTTGTGTCCATCTGAG
>NC_068988.1:64718112-64719082 GCF_001194135.2 Octopus bimaculoides | reverse complement strand
GGGGGGGGGGGAGAAAGATTACTTAAGAAATGATAAACAAAGGAATAAAAAAAAATGAGCTACTACTACTATTATAACTACTACTACTACTACTACTACTACTACTAATAATAATAGTAATAATAATCCTTTCTACTAAAGGCACAAGGCCTGAAATTTTGAGGGGAGGAGTTAAGTTGATTACATTGACCCCAGTGTTTCACTGGTACTTAATTTATCGACCCTGAAAAGATGAAGGGCAAAGCTGACCCTGGTGGAATTTGAACTAAGAATGTGAAGGCGGATGAAATGCCACAAAGCATTTTGCCAGGCATGCTAATGATTCTGCCAGCTTGCTGCCTTAATAATAATAATAATAATAATAATAATAATAATAATAATAATAATAATAATAATAATTATTATTATTATTATTTAAAATTTTTGCCATGAGGGCGGCTTGGAGTAAAAAATTAAGTCGATTACATTGACCCCAGTGTATAACTGGTGCTTACAAAGTACAAAAAAAAATAGTACAAAAAAGATGAAAGGCAAAGTGAACTAGAGCAGGATTTGAACTTGGAACATAAAGAGCTGGAAGAAATGTCTCTAGGAATTTTGTTTGGTATGGTTAATGATTCTACCAACTTGCCACCTAATGACTACTCTTAATACAAGGTTTTTCAATATTTGGCTCAAGGTCTAAAATTTCAAAGAGAGAAGTTTGTTTAAAATATATATATATATAACAATTGCAGCATGGAAGGTGTTTATAAGCCATTTAAAATAACACACAAAATAACAGGTCACGGTCTCAAAGCGATGAAAATATTTTGACAAATTAAATTTAAATGTTGAAGTGAATCTAACGGATTTTGTGTGTTATTTTAAATGGCTTATAAACACTTTCCACGCTGCAATTGTTTTCGTTCCAGCACACGATCTCAGATCAGGTCACTTGCTATGCAAGTGCATCTCCGTAAACCAGCTA
>NC_068988.1:64715042-64718102 GCF_001194135.2 Octopus bimaculoides | reverse complement strand
TGAGAGAATACAACAGGGGTCGCTACCTACCCCTGCCGGAGCCTTGTGGTGCTTTTAGGTGTTTTTGCTCAATAAACGCACACAACGCTCAATCTGGAAATTGAAACCATGATCCTCCAACTGTGAGTCCGCTGCCCTAACCACTGGGCCATTGCGCCTCTACACACACACACACACACACACACACACACATATATATATATACAAGCACACCTTTGTATGTGTGTCTGTGTGCACCTACACACACATATATACACATGTATGTATATATTTCCAATAAACACACACACACACACATACAGTAATAATATACGCAGGGTACCTCCAAATATGAGGGTGGTCTATAAATTCATGTCTTGCCAGAAATATCGTCCCTCCTTAAATCACTCCCTACCATCTTAAAGAAACAGAAAAGGAAAGACACATTAAATAGTGTAGTCTTAGATACACTAAGCATGAGCTTGCCAAAACAAAACAAGAGAAACACTAGAGAGGATGGGTCTGCTTCGTAACATCACTGTTTATATATGTTTTCAACCTCATATCTGACTAAGACCAAGGGCTAAACAATAAGTAGACATCCATCCAGCCACCCACTTATTCATTCAGCCATGCACCGTCTTATCCACCCAGTTATCCAGCTACGAATCTAAATCCATCCATACACATACATGTAAATACACACACACATACAATTAAATATATATATATATATATGTATATATATATATATGTATATATATATATATATATGCTCGCATTACTTAAATAAATTGGAGTAGCATGAAACATGCGTACTGCAATCACCTTTGAAATCCGTGTTGCTTATTTTTTGATTTTGATCACCTATCCTTTTGGGATATGATATTCGGGTGCCTACGCATAAGTACCATATTCAACCTTGAATCTATATCTAAACCGTCTATATATATAGATAGATAGATATACACACACAAATATTTACATATGCACATACACAACTATATACATACATACATACATATATATATATATATATATATATATATATATATATATATATATATATATATATATATATATATATATATATATATATATATATATACATATATTTATACACTCCATACACAAATATAAATGTATACACTTACACACAACTATATACATACATACAGCCACAAATATATATATACATATATATCCACACACATATATATATATATATATATACATATATCCTCACACATATATATACATATATCCACACACATATATATATATATATACATATATCCACACACACACATATACATATATATATATATATATATATCCACACACACACACACACACACACACATATATATATATCCACAATACACACACACATATGAATCAATCTATTGACTCATTACATTAGTCTAGCCAGATAGACAATTGCACCTGTATTTGTGGACATAATGCAATTAACCAATGTCACATTGAATTGTCAATCATTGAAAAGGCGTGACCAGCTACACCTGCTCAGATCTCTTCATTCAAACTGGAAGAAGGTCAACTCTCTTTTAAAAGGTTTCTATTTACAACAGAGTTACCTCCCCCTCCCCGTCTCTCCTTTATTTCCTCATACTCTGGTTCAGTAAGAGATGGGTGTGTGTGTGTGTGAGAGAGAGAGAGAGAAAGAGAGAGAGAGAGAGAGAGAGAGAGAGAGAGAGTGTATCTGTGTGAACTTGTGCTTGGTAAAATAGAGCTGTGTGTTTGTATGAAACTCTGTGTGTGTGTGTGTGTGTGTGTGTGTGTGTGTGAGGCTGTGTATATGAATGAATGCATCAGGTGTTTGTGTTTAAGTAGTATATCTGTATTTGTGAGTCACTCTGTGTGTGTGTGTGTGTACAAGTGTTTGAGTGTGTGTGTGTGTGTGTGCAAGAGTGTGTGTTTATGTGTATCAAGAGTGTGTGTGTGTGTGTATGAGTGAATGTGTGTGCACGTGAAAGTGTGTGTGCATATGTGTGTATGTGCATGGATGTGTGTGTTCGTGAACATGTGTGTGAATGAGTCTGTGTGTGGGTGTGAGCGAGCGAGCATTTGTGCGTGAGTGTGAATGCAAGAGTGTATGTGTGCGTGCACATGAGTGTGTGTGTGTGTGTGTGTGTGGGCGAGTGGGTGTGTGTGCACACATGAGCATGAGTGACTATGAACATGATTGCATGAATGAGCGCGAGCGTGTGTTCATATATTTGTTAGTGTACGTGTGTGTACCATGTGTACATGTGATGTGTGTGTGTCTGTGTGTCTGTGTGTGTGTGCACGTGGACATGTGTACAAGTGTATCACAAAATGAAATGAAGAGTCTGAGTGTTTGCAACAGGATATTCTATTCTATACTTATATATATATATATATCAGTGGGCATGCACAAGGTGGGGTGGGGTGGGGGGTTGAGTATTGATGTAAAACAAGGTGGGGCAACATGAGGGTGTGGAGGCTAGAGAAAGGGGTTTTGTGGGTGGGTGTAGACATAGGTGTGGACATGATGACTATGCTGTATGAGCAAGAAGCTATACAGGTGTGCCTGAGGGCTTTGTTTACATACTGTTATCTGTGTGTGTGTCTGTGTGTTTACATAGCCACTGGGTTGTGTTATACATCAGTAACACTAAGGCTGGTTTATATGTCTGTACACATACATGCACCCACAGAAATATGTATGTGTACATTTTCATATATATTATGTGTTTATATGCATATAAACACATACACATGCATATAGAAAAATATATATATATATATAGATATGTACATATAGAAATGTATACACACATATGTATATATACATACACACACACATATATGCATGTATGTGTGTGTGTGTGTGTGCATGTCTGTATATATATATATTTATTTGTGTGCGTGTCTGTGTATTCATATATGTATAGATATACATATTTCTGTGTGTGCATATATATATATATATACACACACACATTATACAAGCACACCTGTATGTTTATGTGTGTATACAGTAACCATTTTAATCCATATTTCATTATATATATATATATATATATATATATATAT
>NC_068988.1:64705412-64715001 GCF_001194135.2 Octopus bimaculoides | reverse complement strand
ATATATATGAGTGGCTACACTCTCTGAGTGGTTGGCGTTAGGAAGGGCATCCAGCTGTAGAAACTCTGCCAAATCAGACTGGAGCCTGGTGTTGCCATCCGGTTTCACCAGTCCTCAGTCAAATCGTCCAACCCATGCTAGCATGGAAAGCGGACGTTAAACGATGATGATGATGATGATGATATATATATATACACACACATTATACAAGCACAGCTGTAATGTATGTGTGTATACAGTAATCACTATAAACCACATTTCATATATGTATATATATATATCAGTCACACAAGGGGTTGATTCATAATTATCTCAATAATCAATAATTTATATTGAATACACTGAAATGAGACAATAACTACCACAGTCAGTATTTGTCACCACAACACTACCACCACCACCTACTAGTTACCATCACTTATACTACTTGTTCTATTTTAACAACAAAACTGCTTCTCATCACCACACCTGATGTTACACTTCTGGTGCACCAACCATACCACTCCTTGTTACCACCTCAAACACCACTACTAGTACTACTACCACTGGGACAACAACCATACTATTATTTGTTACTACCACTAATACTACGACCAGTACCACTACTTGTTATCACCACAGGCACTGCCATGACCATACCACTATTTGCCACTACCACTAACACCACTACTTCTATCACAGCAATACCATTCTTGCTACCACTTCTGACACCATTTTCAGAAGTTATTTGTCTCTCAATGGACAGAGGAAGACTGTTGTTCTCTGATGAGATCCCCAAAAAAATTGAAACCAGTCCAAGCAATCCCACATGTTCTGGTCATGGAATGATAAAAAATTTTGTAAACTTCACAATCAAGCTAAAATTGCATTAAATCACACTGACGCCAAGTTCACCTTTTGTCCTTTCGAGGGTTGATGAAATAAAGTACCAGTCATGTACTTAGGTCCATATAATTGAGTACTCTCCTCCCTCAAAATTCCAGGCTTTGTGTCTATTTTTAAAAGCGATTATTAAAAGACACATCTTTAATCCTTTTGATACCAACCCGGCTCTGGCTCTGAGTACAAATGTCTTGTTTTCATAAGTTTTGAATTAAAATCTTCCACCAAACCTTAGTCACAATTTACGCTCCTAACACCAGCTTAATGGTAACTAAGTTATTTTACTAAATTCCCTGTTATATTTAAAATTAATTGAAAGAAACACAGAGCATCTCAAAATAAATATGGTAACAAAAGGGTTAATAAACACATGGTCCCTCTAACAGTCACAACTATTACAAGGGAGATAATCATTTCACTATAATTAAAAGCCAGATCTAACAGAAATTTGAAATTAAGGAAAAAAAATGTTTAAACTTCTGTTTCCCTAATCTGAATTTCTTAAAGCCTTTAGTTGTTGGTATTCATGTAGACTTATGTCAGAGATCAAAAAAGACCTATAGAAACTCTAATTGCTTCTCGTTTCTTCAGACCTAACAACTAAAACCAAGAAAACAAACATATGTGAGCAACAATTACCACATCCTTCAGTAGGATTGGCACTGTTGCAAGAGTATTTAGTAGTTGCAAAACACCTTGAAATTGAACCCAAATTACTGTATTCAATGCCAAAAAAACAACTAAGTACACAAACATGATTCACAGAAATATTACTGTCATCAAAACATTAACTATTCAAAACTTCTGGTGGAACAGGAATAAATCCTCAGTGCACTTCTTTCTGACCAAGAGCACTGGTTATGAATTTAGGACATTTTATCTACTAACGAGTAGAAGCTAGAGCAGACAGCTTGATGGACAGTTCTCTGCTGCTATCTGCTATGATAATGAACAACAATGACAATGACTTTGGTAGCAGCAGTAATGTACCATAACCAGCTAACTTCAAGAAACTCACTACGGTGACTGCTATTATACCTGATCCAACAACACCTCACACACTTCAAACTATCTTAATGTAAACATCATTTATTTGTTCTTTGTAGAAACGACAACATTATTTTATAAACGGTGAGAATATTTTTGCATTAAAAATCTTAGCAGAATTTGTGTTCTTTCAATACTGAATCATAACATCATTCATACAAACTTAGAAATATCTTATTGCTACAGTGAATGAAATCAAAGAGGTAATATAAATATTATTTATAATAATAATAATAATAATAGTAATAATAATAATATAATTAATATTTATAAGATATATATTCTGCTATGGTAAACTATGTTGGTGATGCTTCATAGATCTTAAACAAACTGTACTACATCATTATTTTGATACCTAAGGAAAGTACAAATGGCTGAACTTGAATCTACAGTCGCAGTGAATAAAAGTACAGTTGCTAAGCTCCTTGAGCTGTTGACTCACATATATCACTCTAAATAGAAAAAAACAAAAAAAAAAAAAACTTATTTATCGGTTAATTGTTTTATAAATAAAATAAGTATATAAACATTGTGTCTTTGATTTTATTCATTAGTTAAGTGTTACATATATAAAGAGTTGCAATGAAACTTCAAAGTTACTGTCAACCATTTCCACGTTAAATGAAACTGATGCTCTACTTGAGTGGTCCACCAATTAAAGATTGACTTTATATATATATATTTATGTATTAATTGAAGAGGACAACAAATGCTAAGGCAAGACAAAATCTACAATGTTTCCCTAACTCCCGTCTCGGCTAGGAGCTTGGAGCCCTGGTAATCCATTACAGCACTTACCCAGCATACCTAGTCATTTAGATCACCTGTGAACTAAACTCCCATATTTTGTGTGTATATATATATATATATATATATATATATATGTTCACACATTCATCCCATATTTGATGACATAAAAGACACATGAGCATATTAGACCAACTCTAATTTCAGCAGAGCATATTCAACACCAGGAACAAAATTATAACAGGACCAACTTGGGTGATTTGTTGAAATACATTTTTTGGAAGAAAAGTATACCTCTTATATATCTTCAAACAGTAAATACACATAAAACTATATATATACATGGTGAGACAGAAAAACCTCCCATTGAAGTGTCACTAGTGAAGTTAGGTATTAAGCAGATGGTAACAATATCTTAATGTAGCTAATATTTTAGCTTTTACTTGTTATTGTAATGGTTTGGACCATTAAAGACATTTTAAATAAAAAAACATGCCGTCCCTCTAACAGTCACAGTTATTACAAGGGAAATAATCATTTCACCGTAATTCAAAGCAAGATCAAACAAAAACGTGAAATTAAGGAAAAAGATGCTTAAAATTCTTTTTTGTTTTCTTAACATGCGCTTACAGTTAAAGCATTTATCAAGAATGATGAATTTGATTGTTTTTTGTGACAATGTTTGTGTGTGGTGTATTACAAATGCTCACTGTGATTTCAAAGGTTTGCTGAGAAAGGCTTATCAAACTGGTGGTGTTTCATAAGTCTTTCTTCCATAGCAGAAAACTTCAAAGTTACAATTGACTTTTTAAAAATAGATGACTTCAAATCATGTATTGTGTCTGTCAATCATTCACTTCAGTTTTATATTTTATAAAAAAAAAAGTTGACAATGAATGTGTAAAATAGAAAGAGAAAAGTGAGACTGACCTGCCCTACTCTCACTATCAGCAGGTTTGACTTGTATTGGACGGTTCATCTGAAAATAGAGAGAATGGATGATTGTTACAAGAATATCATAGGAGAAACAACAACAACAACAACAAAAATAACAAGAGTACTCAGAGAGTGCAAATCTCCACCAAGGCAGCACCAACATCCTCTCAATGATTAGCCGGAGATGATTTTTAAAATGAGAGTATCTGAAATAAACTCAACTGCTCTCACAAATGAGAATACTAAAAATGAACCCGACCGCTCTCAAAAATTAAGGAAAAAAACAGGAAAAATAATCCAGAATCCTTGTCTAGTACCAGATTGATCCCAAAATCAAACCAGTTCATGCCAGTCATGAGACCGAACATCCCTGAAAGTTTCATTCGAATCCATCCTGTGGTTCTTGAGATATCTTGTCCATGGACAGACAAACAAACATGACTGAAAACAATACCTCTTCCTTCAACTGACAACTGGTATATTACTGCTACTTATCTGAATGATTCAGAAAAGATACAAGACCATATGTTAATGTCATATATATATATGTATAAATAACCTGCTCCTGGCATAGATCCAAAGTATATTATGGACCATGTATTTAGTGCAATGTGTGCTTCCTGATTGACCTCAGGGCTTATGATATACTCACTCAGGTACAGTTAATCATATACATAACCTGAATATCTTTCTGCTTGTACTTCGGTACTTATGTATATATTCCTCTATTGTTGTTGTGTACATATTTTTTCAACCTAACCTGGTGCCTTACCATTTAAATGCCTGATTCTCTTAAATCCTGATCTATTATACACATATATACACACATATATACACATATATATATATACATATACAGTAGTGATAAGAGATGACAAAGGAATAACTGAATATCTTATGAACTATAATTCTTTTCTATTCTAGGCACAAGGTCCAAAATTTTTGGGGAGGGGACCAGATGATTAGATGTACTCCAGTATGCAACTGGTACTTAATTTATCGACCGCAAAAGGATGAAAGGCAAAGTCAACCTCGGTTGAATTTGAACTCAGAATGTAAAGACAGACGAAATAGTGGTAAGCATTTCATCCAGCGTGCTAACGTTTCTGCTAGATTGCTGCCTTATGGACTATAATTGGTTATTTCTTTATCATCTGTTATTACTGCTCTGTACCTGACCAAGACTTCATTCAGAAGCATATATATATATATATTGAGTTCTACACCAGGTTATTAGCATCAGAATACCTAAGTAAAATTTTAAAAAACTGTATTTATATGAGTGTGTGTGTGTGTGTGTGTGTGTGTGTGTGTGTGCATGTATGTGTGTGTATGTGAGAGAGTGCGTGCATGTGTGTGTGGTGGTGGGGAGGGTTATATAAGTATGTATAAATTCAACACGACACTATTCCCAAAAGAAAAATTATAGCTTTGAAAAAAAAAAAAAAAAGCACATGACCCTTTTTAGGGTCTCTGTGATTGGCAGGTGGAAATGAGGAAGTTATCCTCAGACAGGAGATCTGACCCAGAGGTTTGCTAAAGAGTGAAACTCTTTTAGAAACCACCCAAGGGCCAGGTCTTGATGCTTGACAGGCTGATGTATTACACTTTCTGTCTATCAAATGTCACATGCAAGTATTTGGTTAACTCAAGGCCAAGGCTGAAAACATTTATCCAAGGTGCCACGCAGTAAAATTGAAACTAAAACCATTTAAGTTGTGAAGTGACCTTCTGAACCAAACAGCTATGCCTATTCAACAGATAATCTTTAAACTCATTGACCAATTTGTATTGATCTCAACACTGACAGTTGTTTGACATTTCATATTCAGACAGATTTATCGATGAGTGATTAACTCTATAGAATTCCTGTGAGTATTATCATAAAACTGCATCTGTGCAAGTATTGATGCTCAGCTGTTCAAGAGTTTTAAGCTGTACCACCTTACCACTTTGTGGTACTTATTTCCAAGGTACCATTGTTTGACTCCTTAAACACAGCATCCAAATCTGACTCAAATCACACATCATCTTTACATTGGATTCACTCAAAGGATGTCCCTAGCTGAATTGTCTGATGATAGGTCTGCTGATCTAATTCTTAACTATTTTCCCCATATGGGACCTCTCATTCCACATCACTCCTCCTTGTAGCTCAGAGATTCTCAGAAAAGGGAAAATGTAAACAAACACTTATGCAGAAACATAAACACACAAATACATACATAATATAAACAAAACATGAGTGATTGTCTATATGATATTTAGCTTAACTATCTTACACAAGTTTCATTATTAGTTAGACTAGGCAAATTATATAACCAGAATTCATTGTTAAATCATCAGAGACATGTAACATTTTACATGTAACATTTTATATGTAACCTTACTTGATTGAAATACCTTGAATGGAAACACAGAGTTGTAAATTTCTAAATACTGGTTGTTTGTTACACAATTAAAGGCTTTAAATTTCATTGGATGAATGAATAAATGAATATATATATAATTAAGATTCAGTTGAATTAGGTATTTAAGTTGAGGCACCAAGTCAGTCTAGTATTGTCTACACAGCTTGAAGTTCTGATGAAAAATTTGCTAAAAAATTTTTATGGAATATCCTGTATGTTGAAAACCTATATGGTCTTATGCATCTGAGGAAAGCAGGTTATTTCAAATTAATGTAATGCTTGCATTGATTAATTAAATGGAGCTGCTTGAAACGGCTGTAGTGCTTCTGGGACATCTTTGTTAATTATTTGCTTTTTATGGGTTAGAATGAATTTGTTGAGGTAGATTTTCTACAGTCAGATGTCCTTCCTGTTGCCAACCCTCACCTGTATCCAAGTAAGGTAATATTTCTCCAAAGGCCAGACATGTTTTCATAGAAGATTGGAAATGAAGGACAACGCTTGTATGATGGTGGCACTTGTTTACGGCTACGATGCAATGTCAAGGCATGGAGACAGTAACACACACATATGACAGGCTACTTTCAGTTTCTACACATACACACACGTGTGCACACAGACACTCACATGTGTATGCACAAACACACATACATGCATGTACACACACACACACACACACACACACACACACATATATATATACATATACACACACACAACTGGTTTGTTGCAGTTTCTGTCAATTAAACTCCTTTACATGGGATTGGTTGACCAGGGGCCTTAGTAGAGAAGACACTCAACTTGCTGTGCAGTAGGATTGAACCTGAAACCACATGATTGTGATGCATGCATAAATATATGTACACACACACACACACATACACACACACACACACACACACATGCATTTATAAACACAAGAATGCTTTAACAAAATGTCCAAAGCAGATACAAAATTTTAATTCTCACGCAAACACACACCAACACACATGCACACGCACATACATGTGCATATATATATATACACATATATATATATCGACATCTAACTTATAAACCAGGCATAAACTTACACATACACACACACATCTACATACACATATCCACATCCACACACGCAAACATTGCATTTTGGTTTTGACATTTCCTATTAATCTAGTTTTGGTGTTTCACAAAATTTTCAATTTCTAATTCTTCCTCTCCCCACACCTCTTCTCACTCCCTCTCCTCTTTTCCTTTTGTCCTCTTTCTTTTCCTCTTTTATGTTTTTTTTTAAAAATCTATATACATTCCCTTTTTTCTTTATTATTATTATTATTATTATTATTATTATTTTTCATCTTTACCAAATTCTCAGTTTTCTGTTGCAAATCACCAGAAATGATAAAACAAATTATAAAGCCCCATTTCCAAAAATCAGAACAAAATGAACAACAAAACAACAAAGTGTTTCGGAGTGGGGTCTGTAATAGGCAGCTGGTGGGGGTGTTCTCTTGTAAGGAACTGTAAAAGAATGGTCTGATTCTTTCTTATTGATTCACTCACTTGTCTTTATGTGTGTCTCGTGTACGTTTATCATTCCTTAACTTGGTATCTGTTTCTGTGTGTGCGCGTGGGTATGCATATGTGTATGGCTATCATAATACTGGAGTGTGTGTGTTTATGAGGGCGTAGAAATCTGGGCGTGATTTTTGTTATATTCTTGGATATGTGTGTATGTATGTGTGTGTATATGTGTATCTGTATGTGTGTTGTGTGAGGATGCGTAATTGGTGTAGTGTTGATACGAGCATGTGCGTATATAAGTGCGTGTTTGTGTGTTGTATGCGATTGGTTGAATGTTGGTGCAAGTATGTGTGTGTATGAGCATGTGTGTGTATGAGCATGTGTGTGTATGAGCATGTGTGTGTGTACATGCAAGGATTGAGATGAAGATGCAAGCATGTGTTTGTGTGTGTGTGTGTGTGTCCATGTGATTACTGAAGTGTGTGTGACTGCTGAAGTGTTGTAAGCATGTGTGTAGATGACTGGTATTACTTTGGTGTAAACATGTCTGATATCTGAATATGTGTGTGTGTGTGTGTGTGTGTGTGTGTGTGTGTGTGTGTGTGTGTGTGTGTCTTGTGTGAGTGGTGTACTATTGATGCAAGCATGCATATACATGAGTTTCTGGATGACTGGTGTTATATTGGTGTGTGTATATATAGGCTTGTGTGTGAATATATGTTGTGTGATTGGCATGATAATATGCATGCGTGTGTGTGTGTGTGTGGATATAAAACGTTGAGACTATGTCTGTGTGTCTGAATCAGACTATGACTTTAAGTAGAAAATGAAACAAAAAAACACAGAACACCCCCCACCCCAATTTAAAGGCACAAGTGGAGCATTGAATATACACACGCACATACACACATACATATACATATATACACACACATACATGTATATACATATGCTCACACAAATGTACATTCACATGTGGTGTGTGTATATAAATATATATATATATATATACACACACACACACACATGTACATATGTATACAGACATACATGCAAATACACACACATGTACATATATATATATACACATACATCTACATACACACACAAATATACATTTGCATGTGTGTGTGTGTATATATATATATATATATACATACACACATACATGTACATATATATATATAGAGAGAGAGAGAGACATACAAATATACACGCATACATGTACATATATACACACATACACACACACTCACACATACATAAACATACATGTACACACACACACATATATATATATATACATATACACATACACATATGTATACACATGTACACACATGCATACATACATATATATACATATGTAGAGAGAGAGGAACTTAGACTGAGTAAAGATGAAGAGGAAGGCAAGTATGATATAGCAATAGACTGAAATCAATGCTACGTGTGTGTGTGTGTGTGTGGGTGTGAGTGTGTGTGTATTGCTCTCTGTGAGTGTGTGCATGTGTACACAATATTTGAGGATTGATGATTATGTGTGTTTATATGTGTGTATGTTTAAGATTTATATAGTCCATTATAAATGTATATATATTGCTGCTTATAATTTGGGTGTATATTAGCTTTTATACATATGTCTCTTGGCCCATTATATGTCTTTATTGCTCCTTGTACATGTGTGTGTTTGTGTGTGTAAGTGTGTGTGTGTGTATATATATATATGTATATATATACATGCACACACATACATACATATTTGTATATACACACACACACACATATATATACACTTTCACTCACATATACACATGCATATATATATATATATATATATATATATATATATACACACACACACACATTCACATACATACATACACACATATATAGGGAGAGAGAAAGACAGAAAGAATAGGGATGTGTGTATGCCAGTGTTTGTGTGAGGAGGGAGGGAGAGAGATAGAGGGATAGAGAGAGAATGAGAGAGAGAGAGAGAGATAGAAAGAGAGAAATGAGTTTTGATTATTTAACTAAAAATTATGATATATTTGTTAGCT
>NC_068988.1:64701585-64704788 GCF_001194135.2 Octopus bimaculoides | reverse complement strand
TTCATTTGTCTTTTAGTTCTAAGTTCAAATTCTGCTGAGTACACCGTTATCTTTCATCCTCTAAGGAGTCGATGTACTGGGGTCAATGTAATTGATAATCCCCCTCCCCCAAATTTCAGGCCTTGTGCCTATAGAAAAAAGGATCACATTATTATTATTATTATTATTATTATTATTATTATTATTATTATTATTAAGGTGGTGGAGCTGGCAGAATCGTGAGCACGCTGGGTGAAATTCTGAGCGGTATTTCGTCTGCTGCTACATTCTGAGTTCAAATTCTGCCAAGGTCGACTTTGCCTTTCATAAATTTAGTACCAGTCAAGTACTGGGGTCAATGTAATTAACTATCCCCACAAATTCCAGGCCTTGTGCCTATAGTAAAAAGGATTATTAAGGTGACGAGCTGGCAGAATCATTAGCATGCTGGGCAAAATGCTTAGCACCTTTTCATCTCTCTCTCTATGTTCTGAGTCCAAATTCCATCAAGGTTGACTTTGCATTTCATCCTTTCGGGGTCACTTAAATAAGTACCAGTTGAGCACTGAGGTTAATGTAATCTACTTATCCCCTCTCCCAAAATTGCCAGCCTTGTGCCAAAATTTGAAATTGTCCTTATTATTATTTTAATTATTATCAAATTCCTCTGAGGTCGACATTGTCTTTCATCCATTTGAGGTTGAGCACAGGGTGGGGATTGATGTAATCGACTAGCCCCTCCCTTATGATTTCAGGCCTTGTGCCTATAATAGAAACAATTATTATTATTATTATTAGGAAGTAGAAAGGCAGTGAGCTGGCATGCTGGGCAAAATGCTTTGTATGCCGAAGTCGACTTTGCTTTTTATCCTTGCAGGGTCAATAAACTAAGTACCAGTTGAACACTGGGGTCGATGTAATTGACTCGTCCCCTCTTCCAAAATTTCAGGCCTTGTGCTTTTAGTAGAAAGGATTATGAGGAAGTGGAGGATGAATGGCACAACCAACAAAAAGCTTTATAGTATATCTCCTGGCTCTTTATATTCTGAGTTCAAATCCTGCTGAGGTCAACTTTGCTATTTATCCTTCTAGAGTTGATCTTGTGTATTCTGAGCTCAGCCCCTGAAGGTTTGAGGCCTAGTAGTTAGAGTAGGGGTTCTGAACCATTTTTTTCTTATCTATGAACCCCTTTGATTACAATTTTATCCTGGTGAACCCCCATAGCCAATTCGATGTTTAAAATCTGGCTTTATAGATGCTTCTTTCAAAATTCCTATTTTGTTTTTTCACACATTGTGTATGTTGAACTATATAAAATGTTAGAGAAAGAACCCTAGCTGTTTCTTGCAATACATACCAATGCATACATCTAAAGCAAAATTTTTCCAAGGGTCCTTAAAATACAATTGAGGATCCCCAATTTATCATTTTGTCACGTGGATCCCACCAAAAATCATATATGGACCCTGAGGGGCCATACGGACCCTGAGAACCACTGGACTTGTGTGTCAAGTTTATGACTATTAGGGTCAAAGATTCAATTTTCAGATTAGGTGGCACAATGTTTCCTTGGGCAAGACACTTCATTTCACTTTATTTTGGTACACTCAGCTCTAAACAAATTTTGGCAGCAGCTGGATGGTGGTGATGGTGGCAGGAGGTTAACTCTACAATGGACCAGTATCCTGTTCAGAGGGATGTTTTATATTCTCAATTGCTTAAATCACCACGGAAACAGGGGAAACACTCCATTCTAATGGGCTTGTAGCCCCAAGACAGACTTTAACTTGACTGAGCAGACCTGTGATCAAAGGCATTCCAGTTATGACCAATATATTTTCCCCCCATACTTCTAAGATCATGTTGTCTGACATGTCCTTCCTTTTCGAAGGATGGTAGGCTGTGATCCAAGAGGATTTGGCTGCTATTTCTATGACCATATAGAGAGGCTTTGTTATCCCTTTATGATTACTGTAATAAGGTATTGCTGCTGCTCGGCCCTTTGTTGTCTTTAATTGCACAAACCAGTGATGGAAGACGTTCCACACGTGACCATCCAATCAAAGTTTATCTAAGACTAAACCCATAGTCCAATGTATGTCATTGCCTTTGAGCTGGTAGAAGAGATCTGAGGGAGATTTTGTTGCTATTTTCAGCAGGTCTTGTGACTTGCAGGAGCTTGTACATTGCTTCTTTGGTGTTGTGAGAGAGGGGGGAGAGGGAGAGATGAGAGTGATAGAGTAAGTAAAAGAATGCAAAAGGGATAAAGACGAAAAAGAGGGAGGAAGAGGAGATAACTGTTGGGAAGAAAGAGCAATAAAGATAGATAGATAGATAGATAGAAAAAGAGAGAGAGAGATAGAGAGATAGAGAAAGTGGGAGAGAGAGAGAGAGAGAGAGAGAGAAAGACAAAAGAATTAAGTGAAAGGATCAAAGATGAAAGGGAGAATGAGAAAGGGTTTGTGTGTTGTGTTTGGCCTTGGAAACATTAGGCAATAAATAAAGATGGAAACGTGTGTGTGTGTGGGGAGGTTGGTAGTGGTGGTGGTAACAGTAGTAGAGAGTGTTGGGGGAGGGAGTATGGGTCAGTGAGGGGAGAGGAAGGAGGAGAGCAAGGCAGGGAAGTATTAGACAAAGAAATACATACACACACACGTTCGTGAGTGTGTGTGTGTGTGAGAGAGAGAGAGAGAGAGAGAGAGAGAGAGTGAAGGTGAGAGAGAGAGAGGGAGAGAGAGAGAGAAATTGGGAATTGGAGAATGAAGGAATAGGAATCAGATAGAGACAGTCACACATGCATACATACATACATACATACATTCACACAAATATGTATATACAGATACAGACACAAAAAGACACACATACACACACGAGCAGAGAGCGAGAGAGAAAAAGTCACACATACATACAAACATACATACATACATGTAAATGCACAGATACAGATGAATGTATACAGCTATACACAAAAAGATACGCATATGCATAAGTAGAGAGAGAGAGAGAGAGAGAGAGGGAGAGACAGACAGATAGAGAAAGAGAGGGAGAATCATATAGAGACAAACGTATATATAGTATATATATATGCATATATTGCACACATACAAACAAATGCACACACACATATATCAAGCACAAATAGATTCTCACACACACACACACACACATGTACACACGCACACATACATAACCAGAGAGAAGGAGAGGAGAAAGTGAAAGAG
>NC_068988.1:64699192-64699545 GCF_001194135.2 Octopus bimaculoides | reverse complement strand
CCCCCAGTGTATAACAAGTACATATTTTATCAACCCTGGAAGGATGAAAGGTAAAGCCAGTTCGGTACAATTTGAACTCAGAACATAAAGATGGACAAAATACCACTTGGCAGGAGTGGCTGTGTGGTAAGTAGCTTGCTTACCAACCACATGGTTCTGGGTTCAGTCCCACTGTGTGGCATCTTGGGCAAGTGTCTTCTACTATAGCCTCAGGCCGACGAAAGCCTTGTAAGTGGATTTGGTAGACGGAAACTGAAAGAAGCCTGTCATACATATATATATATATATATATATACGTATAGATATATATATATGTATATATATGTACATATGTATGTATATGTTTGTCCCAC
>NC_068988.1:64692715-64698648 GCF_001194135.2 Octopus bimaculoides | reverse complement strand
AAAAACAATGCTTTCTAATTGATGTATCAATACCAGCAGATGACAACGTTTCCCTAAAAGAAATGGAAAAACTTTCAAAATACAAAGACCTGGAAATAGAAGTAACTAGAATATGGAATCTAAAAACAGAAACAATTCCTATCATAGTAGGTGCCTTAGGTATAATAAAAAATATTCAAATAAATACATAACAAAAACACTAGGACTTACAAATATATATAACATACAAAAAATTGCACTACTGGGCACTGCACACATCCTACGCAAAACACTTTCAATACAGTAACCATAAGAGCATCACAGCAAACCACAGCACATACCCAAGGCACACAGAGCTATGCTCGGTAGTGAAGTGAAAGCACGTTATAAGAATAAAACTACTGAATAATAACAATAATAATGTTTTCTACTATAGGCAACAGGGCCTGAAATTTTTTGTAGGATGGGGTTAGTCAATTACATTGACCCCAGTGGTTGACTGTTACCTATTTCACTGACACTGAAAGGATGAAAGGCATAGATAACCTTGGCGGTAACTGAACTTAGAATGTAAAGATTTACAAGATGCCACCAAGAATTTTGCCCAGCATGCTAATGCTTCTGCCAAATAATAACAATAATTACAGAAAAAAAACATACAAAAAACCCCTGAAAAAACATCAACAAGATCTGTTATCAAAATAGTTGAAGACATAAGATCTGTAATGATTATGCTGTACATTGAGAGCCAATGTGAAAGAAAAGAATCAGAAATTATAAAGGAAAAACCATACATAACATATAGCAACCAAGAAATCACATGATGTAATTAATAATTTCATTAGCCAAGTTCATTAGTCGTTGGAGTAAGCTGGAAGTGTCTCACCTAACATCTGTAAAGTGGATGTGAACACAATAAACATGGTGTTACCACTGGGACCAAGAATATATTCCTTTATTTTTTTGCTCGTTTCAGTTATCGTACTGTGGTCATACTGGAGCAATGCTTTACAGTATTTTGTCAATCGAATCAATCACAGAACGTGTTTTTAAAACTTGGTAATCATTCTCTTCTGACTGTATCTTTTTGTAAAAATGCTTAGTTATACTGATGTAAGCGAACCAATACTGGTTGTCAATCAGTGGAGACAAACACACACATACTCATAAATGTACACACACACATACACACATATATATATATATATATATATATATATATATATACATACCCTTTAGTCTTTTTACTCTTTTATTTGTTTCAGTCATTTGACTGTGGCCATGCTGGAGCACCACTTCTTAGTCGAGCTAATCGACCCCAGGGCTTATTCTTTGTAAGCCTAGTACTTATTTTATCAGTCTCTTTAGCTGAACTGCTAAGTTACGGGGACATAAACACACCAGTATCGGTTGTCAAGCGATGTTGGGGGGACAAACACAGATACACAAACATATACACACACATACATATATACATATATATACATATATACGACGGGCTTCTTTCAGTTTCCATCTACCAAATCCACTCACAAGGCTTTGATCAGCCCGAGGCTATAGTAGAAGACACTTGCCCAAGGTGCCACGCAGTGGGACTGAACTCGGAACCATGTGGTTTGTAAGCAAGCTACTTACCACACAGCCACTCCTACGCCTATGTATATGTTACATAGAATTGAAATTTATATAATATAGAAGATGAAAAATAAGTTGTAGTATTGCCTGTGGAATTTAGACACTGGATCTGCTGTAAATCATTTGACTGTGTTAATCACAACACCAAAGTGACATCCCAATTTTGACCAACTAATTAAGAGACTTAACCTAAGTAGCTAAGATTAGCCTGTGGTTGTAGTGGGAGTCCATATTTTTTTAGCAGAAGGATTAGACACTGAGTTGATGAGAACTTTGAAAAACATGCCATAAAATGTTAGATGATGTCTACATGAGGAAGAAGCTTTAGATTTGTGTGTGTGTTTCTGAATGTGAGTGTGTGTGTGTGTGTGTGTGTGTGTGTGTGTGAATGTAAGTGTGTGTATGCATGCAAGTGTGCTTGTGTGAGTTTGAGTGTGTGAGAATGTGTTTATGTGTGAGTGTGTGTTTGTGTGTGAGTGTGTGTTTGTATGTGATTGTGTGTTTATGTGTGTTTATGTGTGAGTGTGTGTTTGTGTGTGAGTGTATGTTTGTGTGTTTGTGTGAGTGTGTGTTTATGTGTGAGTGTGTGTTTGTGTGTGAGTGTGTGTTTGTGTGTGTTTATGTGTGAGTGTGTGTTTGTGTGTGAATGTGTGCTTTTGTGTGTTTGTGTGTGAGTGTGTGTTTGTGTGTGAGTGCGTGTTTGTGTATGTTTCTGAGTGAGTGTAACCTCTTGTCTCAGTTTATAGACAGTTGTAATACCTACAGCAGTAGTAGCAGTGGTAGCAGGAGCAGCAGCTGCATCATTTGTAGTTGTAATAATAGTAGTAACAGTAGTAGTAGTAGTAGTAGTTGCTGTAGTAACAACAATAGTAGTAGTAGTAGTCATAGAATTATTAGAGGCTGTAGTGGTGTGGTGATGGTGTTGTTGTTTGAAAGACAAATCTAATTAGACAACCTCATGTAATCAAGGCTCTTGTCATCTGAGATATAACATTACAACAACAGCAACAACAACAACCACCATGGAACGACATTGAATATTCTACCATTTTACCCTAACATTTTTACCTCCATCACTAGAGATTGTTTAGTGAGCCAGTAGGGGTGGAGGTGGGGGGTAGGGTAAGAGTAGCAGGAATGGTCTGTTACATAGCTAATTAGTGGCTCCATACACTCAATGAATTAACATTTGATTAACAGAAGGTGTGTGTGTGTGTGAGAGTGTGTGAAAGTTGGAGTAACAATGGGGTGAAGCTTCAGTTTCCAGAAATACATATATATGTGTGTGTGTGTGTGTGTGTGTGTGTGTGTGTGTGTGTGTATTTCTGTTTGTAGATATATATCTTATGTGTGTGTGTGTGTATTATATCTATATAATCATTGTATTTTTTTTTTCGGATTTTTTTTGTTCGTTTTTCTATGCTGGCATGGATTGTGTGGGACTTCTTGATGCTGTGCTTTGCAGCTGGATTCCTTCTTGATGCCAACTCTTTGAGTAGTCTTTTACGACATGCAGAGATATGGCATAGTATCAATTCTAAAAACCATGATACACACTGGATATATGTTTGTGTGTGTGTGTATATTTTAATGGTGGAACTCCAAAGTAGATGAAGCTATAACTAACAGCATGTAGAATACTGAGCTAAAAAGAGCCCTTGGATGGGGAAAGAAAGCCAAAGGCTGTTTGTGGGACTTCTGACATTTTCATATCAAAGATTTTTGTTAACCCAATATTCTATATATTCATAGCTTTATCTATTTCAAGTTCCACCAGTATGAAAATTACTTTATATCTCTCAAAACGTTTTAATCCTTATAATGTAAACACACACAGACACACACACACATTTAGTGATAGAAATAAATGCTTGAAAGCTATAACAAGAATATTTCTTCATGTAAAGCTTTTTAGCAAAGAGCACAGTAAAATAGAAAAAGTTATAATTTCAGAGCAATACATATACACTTGTGTGTATGTTAAAGTGTGTGTGTGTGTGTGTGTGAGAGACACACACACATACACAGTATGTGTACATATATGTATGTATGTATGTACATGTCTATGTATATGTTTGTGTGTGTATATATATATATATATATATATCCATATCCATGTATGTATGTGTGTGTGTGTGTGTGTGTGTGTGTGTGTGTGTGTGTGTGTGTGTGTATATATATATATATATATATATATATATATATATATATATACGCATATATATAATTGGTAGGGAGGAGGAAATAACTATTTCTCTAAAAGTGTAGCAGTAAAGTTTGTTGTACCGGATGTCATAGACTTGAGAGTAACTTCTACTTTAGGGCACAAGGCCAGCAAATTAGGAAACAAGTTAGTCGACACCATTCACTTCCCTTTCAAGTACTTGACGGGTATTTTAATTTATATCTTATTATTATCCTTTTTTACTTTCCTGAAATAAAGTTTAAAATTTCCCAAGAGATTAAACTAATCATAAAGCTGTCTTTGGAAAGATTTAGCAGTACTAATACCTAATGGACCCACCAAAGACGTTTTAAGAAATTTCACCTTGTTTAGATCAAATTACCCTACAATCCCCTATTAGATAACTTTCTGCCATGGGGTCACCTTATTACCAACAGATGCCAAGATTTCTCCACCTTAAGAAATATGCCATGCATATATAATAAAATTATGAATATGTAATTAGACACACTAATAGCACAAAAATGTATTTGCATATTAATTAAAACCAATTTATCACTATTTCTTGCAAGCCTCTTAGCAAGCTTTTATGGCACTCTAAGATTCTGGAGAGCCTCTGTTGATAAATACTGTATCAGAACATGATACAAAATGCATGCAGAGCAATAATTATGGCTCATTATGTTTCAGCTTTCAACAAATGTTACTGAGGTCAACTTTCCCCTCCTCTGTTCCTGGATTCAATAAAATCAAGCACCAGTCAAATGATAGGATATATCTGATATCCCTATAAAGTATGTTAGAAGTGAAAGGGATCAAAATAGAAGTTTAAGTCTAAGATTACCTAGAGGATCCATTATTGGTTTGTCTGAGTACCAGTTAAGTACTGGAGTTGATTTAATATCCCTATAAGGCATTCATCATCATCATCATCGTTTAATGTCCGCTTTCCATGCTAGCATGGGTTGGACGATTTGACTGGGGACTGGGAAACCAGATGGCTGCACCAGGCTCCAATCTGATCTGGCAGAGTTTCTACAGCTGGATGCCCTTCCTAACGCCAACCACTCCGAGAGTGCAGTGGGTGCTTTTATGTGCCACCGGCACGAGGGCCAGTCACACAGTAGTAGATGAGAAAGGAATCAGAATAGAAGTTTAAGTCTAAGATTACCTAGAGGCTTCATTATTGGTTTGTCTGAGTACCAGTTAAGTACTGAGGTTGATTTAGTATCCCTATAAGGTATTGTAGACGTGAAAGGAATCAAAATACAAGACTAAGGTTTAATTTGTTCTTCAACCTTCTTGGGTTGATAAAATAGAAATCCTGTTGAATTAATATCCTTGTAAAGTATACTAAATATGAATGGAATTATTATAATGAAAGACTGAGATTACCTAGAGGCTCCCTGTAGGTTTATACAGAGTGTCCCAGAATATCTATTTCAGTGAGATCAGACATATTTTTTAAAAAATTCATTTTTATTTATGCTTATCATGTTTAATATGTGTTAAAAGTGTATAAATTTTAAATTTTGTTTATGATTTTATAATTTTTTTTCATAATTTTATTACAATTCCTGTTGGATCCTGATTATCTGTCCATGATAAGTTTTTTCAATTTAGCTGAAATCATTTTCTCTACCCCTGTCCCCAGGATGGAGCAACTTAACCCTCTTGTTACTAACCTGGCTGAAACCAGCTCTTTTTACCCAATTTCATTAAGTACTAGTCAAGTTATGGGGTCAGCTTAATAATACTCCTACAAACCATTATAAACATGAATGGAATTATAACCAAAGACCAAGACTAACTACAAGTCAACAACAAGAATTTGTTGTTGGCACTCCGTCGCTTACGACGTCGAGGGTTCCAGTTGATCCAATCAACGGAACAGCCTGCTCGTAAAATTAATGTGCAAGTGGCTGAGCACTCCACAGACACGTTTACTCTTAACGTAGTTCTCAGGGATATTCAGCGTGACACAGTGTGACAAGGCTGACTCATTTTTGAAATACAGGTACAACAGAAACAGGAAGAAAGAGTGAGAGAAAGTTGTGGTGAAAGAGTACAGCAGGGTTCGCCACCATCCCCTGCCGGAGCCTCGTGGAGCTTTAGGTATTTTCGCTCAATAAAC
>NC_068988.1:64688350-64692517 GCF_001194135.2 Octopus bimaculoides | reverse complement strand
CCTCCTACCCTTACCATTCCGTGTCGGAAAATGTTTGAAAATCTGACTCATTGTGTTGGGCCTTAAAAATAGCTCAAAGAATCCCGTGAAGGATCGGAATGTATTTCGGTCAGATGACTTATTTATTTATTTATTTATTGTTTTGCGCTACTTGCAAGTCAGTGCAGCTGCAGTACTCCTTCCCTCCACACCCAGCAGCTAGCAGAAGCACTAACTGCACCACTGGCACCGCCACCACAACCACTATCATTTGCTGCACTGAAAAGAACTACCACCACCACCACCACCACTCCCAGCAGTTGCAGATGCACTAACTGCACTGACACCACCACCACCACCACCACTATAATTTGCTGCACTACAAGAACTAACCGCTCCTCACCCCACTCCAAACTGTAGCAGAAACAGGAGCTGCACTGGCACCACCGCAACCACCACACTAGCTGCACTACAAGAACCACTTTTACTACCAGCTGTATTAACACTAACTACAGCTGCACCAACACACAGTAACAGCAGAAGCACTAGCAACACCGCCCCCATCACAAAATGCACTTGCTGCACCATCACCACCACCATCATTTCTAGGAGCAGTTTGTGGCACTCGCTGCACAACTACTTGCACCTCCTCCACTACCATGACCACCACCGACAGGAAGTGCAATATTATGCACAAAGTAAGAAACAAATGGAAGATGATGTTGGTGAAAGGCAGAGGGAGCAATATATATGCATGAGTGTTTGTGTGTATATATGTGTTATGGATGTATGTGTGTGTGTATATATATATATATGTAAACATTTACAGACACACACGAGTGTTGTGCCTGTACACACACACATATACATACACACATGAGAGTTGTGAATGCACACACACAAACATACACACACACACACATGCACACAGGTGTCTGTATGTGCATGTTTGTGTGTGTGTGTGTGTGTGTGCTATGGAGAAGGAGGCATTCAAGAAAGAAAGAGAAATGGTTTCTTAACAATGGTTACAAAACAGGAAGAATTGCAAAACAACAATATGAAAATTTAATAAATGAAGGCAAAATGTAGAAATGAATGAAGATTTGAAGATATGAAGAAAATATAAGAAAGCAATTTTTAGAAAAGCTCCTGAGGCTGTGATTGAACCTTCAACCTGTGTGTTGACTACTGACATATCACCTCCTACACACCTAACTCTCAACAACCACTGTGATACACTCTTGGATACTCACTTCAAACCAATTCGGTAAACGGTGATTATGTGATGGTGGCAATGGAGGAGAAAAAGAAAAGGGAAGGATGAAGAAGAGAGAAGGAAGAAGTAGAGCAGGAATAAAACAGAGAAGTCAAAAGAAGTAAAACAACAACAATAATAATAACAACTGACCAAATAAATGCAAACTCTGTCGATTTTGATGAAGAATATTCCAGAGACATGTATAACACTTAATGTAATGCTTTGGTAGAAACAGTGGGACATAGCATGTGACAAAGTAGGACCTCTTCAAATTCCAAGTACAATTCTCTGCTTTGGGGCTTCAGTACAGTATCCCCACCAACCCAGTTTTGCTTATAAGGCATACAAGGATAGTATTGGGTCATCCCATAAGTAACGCATTTTTTTTATACTTCTTTTATTTTTCAAAATTAAGGTAAACAAAGTTCTTTTTTTATCTAAAATATACTCTCCTTCATTTTCTGTAATGCTCTTCCATCTATCTGGTAGACTTGCAAGGCCCCTCTTCCAAAATTTACTTGTCTGTGATAGAAAATACTCCTACATTACTGTTCTGACCTCATCTAGAGAATTCATATTTTTACCATCCAAATGATTTCAAAGACTGGGGAATAAATGATAATCAGATGGGGCAATATCCAGAGAATATGGTGGGTGGGGCATCATTTCCCATTCAAACTGCTCCAGCCTTTGGAATGTCATCCTTGCTGTATGTGGCCGAGGATTATTCTGGTGGAAGATGGTCGTTTTTCTTCTAGCTCTGACTTAAGCCGCTCAAGCTGCTTGCAGTAGAGCTCCTTTGTTATCATTTGGTTTAGGTTTAAAAGTTCAAAGTGGATTGAACCATTCATATCCCATCAAACAGATAACAACACCTTATGTGGGTGAAGAACGTCTTAAGTCTGGGGTGCTGGTACTTCTTCTTTCCCAAGTCACTGTCTTCAGTGCTTGACATTTTTATAGAGAACCCATTTCTCATCATCAGTCAGTATTTGGTCCAAAAAAGGTTCATTCGTGAGATGCGACAGCAAAGTGCACACATTCACTCTCTGCATGTGATTAGATTTGGAAAGATTGTGAGGAACCCTTTGACCCAATTTTCTGACTTTCCTGATGGCATGCAGGTGTTGATGAATGGTTGAACGACCAAGTCCAAGCTTCTTTACTAGTTCCTCAACAGTTATGATGGAATTTTGTTCCACCAGAGCTTGCAGGATGTCCTCGTGCACTCTACAGATCTTCCAGGATGAGGCTTGTCTTCTAGGCTGCTGTTTCCTTATGCTTATTGTCCAATCCCCATATACTGCATTAATATTCCTTGCACTTTCTGTTGCATTGTTGCCGTTATTGAACTCATAAAGTAAAATATGCTGAATATGCTGCTTTGTCACTACCATCATACCTTTGAAAAAATAACTGTTAAAATCGAACTGCACTCTTCAAAACTTGCACTAAGAATAAGGACAAGGTGATGCAGTTAGTTTATCCCGTCCTCCTCCGACTTTTAGTTCATGCAATTGAAAAAACTGCATTATTTATGGGATGACCCAATAATTGTGTTAGTAATAATGTAGTAATTTAGCTGTGGTGGAAGTAGTAGTTCTTGTTGTTACTGTCTGTTGGTTCAATTCACCTCAGTTTCAATAATTCACTTCCTCTTCTCACATAAACACAACCACCACACACTCACGCACACACGCACACACACACACACACGCACACACACACACACACACAGAGTACCAATGGCTGACTTGAAGTAGAATGTAAAACATTGCTAGAAATTTTACTGCCACCAGTTACAACTTACATTGCCGCTGGTTAACAATATCGATTAAATTTAAATAAAGACACATATAAAAAAAAATGAACAAAAATATTTACAAAAATGAGTACAGATACAAAAATATTTACAAAAATGTGTACAAATACAAAAATATTCAGACATATAAAATTGTACACAAAAATATACACATATACAAAAATTCATGAAAAATATGTGTATAAAACATTTTCAGATACAAAAATATATACTTCCAAAAATTCAGACAAAAATATACACACTCAAAAATTTGTTCAAATATATACACTTTCAGAAATTCATACAAAAATATGCAAAAACATACAAACATACAAGAATTGTACAGATGTGTGTAACATACATACAATGTTACACTTAGAACCACTCAGTATTTCATACAAGAATACAAAGATATAGACACGTAAGTAAATAGAAAAATGTTTTTCAGAATTAAATAAAAAAGACTCAAAAATAATGTATTAAATTTTTAGAGAAACTTCCAAAGACATTTTACAGAAAATAACCACAAAATATGTGACCTACCCCTCTCATAACAAACATCCCATCCCTTAAAAAGAAATGATGATAATAATAATAATAATAATAATAATAATAATAATAATAATAATAATAATAATAATAATGATGATGATGATAATAATAATAATAATAATGTGATGGTTTTAAATTTTGCCACAAGATCAGCAGTCTTGAAGGAGGAGATGAGTCAATTCCATTGACCTCAGTGTTCAACTAATACTTATTCCATTGATCTCAAGTGAATGAAAGGCAAAGTCGTCCTTGATGGAATTCAAACACAGAATGTTGTGACAGGTAAAATACAGCTAAGCATTTTGCCCAGGATACTAACGATTCTGCCAGCTCACCACCTCAATTATAATAATAATAATAATAATAATAATAACAATAATAATAATAATAATAACAATCATAATAATAATCTTTTCTTCTATAGGTACAAGCCCTGTAATTTGAGGAGAGGGGACTAGTTGTTTACATCAACCCCAGTGATTCACTGGTACTTAATTTATTGATCCTGAACGGATGTAAGGCAAAGTTGACCTCAGCAGAATTTGAACTCAGAACATGAAGACGGACAAAATGCTGC
>NC_068988.1:64677614-64688250 GCF_001194135.2 Octopus bimaculoides | reverse complement strand
ATATATATACGTATATGAATGGTTGAATAAACAAGAAACGTTTGAAAATAGAGGTGTGGAAGCCATTTCCAATATCCACATTAAAATAAGATTTATACATATATGCATACAGAATCTTTTATAGTCTAATCTTATTTTTTTAATATTGCTCACTCTATATTTTTTATTGTACAATTTTAATATTTTTAATGGGATTTAATTTAAAGTTTATTATTTTTTTGGCAGTACTTTGTTTTTTTATACTTTATCACATTTTTATTTGAATCAATATCTTTTTATCAAAAAGCTTTAAATTTAATTTCCTATCCTCACCTCTCTGTGTGTCATTAAGAGGGTGGGTGGGGGGAAATTACAATCTAATTTCAGAACTTACTTATTTTCTCATCACACACATACGCACATGCACACACACACATACACACACACACATATATATATACATGCACAAGCCCGTAAACACTGCACACCTACACTGGAAGGGTACCCTCATGTAAAAGGTATTGTTGAAAAAATAATTTTGTCACTACAGGTAATATCACATGATTTTACATAGGTAAAATAATTAAAATTTTGCTAGCTTTTTTTTTGCTTTTTTTTTTGAAATTTCATACTTTGTCTGCAAGATAATTCAATGAATTGTAACTTTCAAATTGAAAATATTTACTAATTTAAAATAATATTGAATAAAGACATATTTCTAATTTGCATATTTGCACAGTCATGGCTGTGTGGTTAAGTAATCTTCTGGTACAGATGGTTGGTTGGTCCAAAATGAAACAACTTGGAGGCGACAGCAGTGCTAGTAGTGTGCACAAGAATGCCTTCAAGAAAGCGACATTGTCTGTTCAGTCCACTGGCTTATTGAGAGAACTTGCTGAGCAGCCAGTGTTGATGTAAGTGAAAGAATTACATGCTGAGAGCATTCTAAAGTGAAGGAAGAAAGACTCTCTAGAGAGAAATGGGAACTGTCATGCTTTATACAAATGCTAAACTGGAAGCAGAAGGAAACGGTCCATTCTAACCAATCACAAAGAACGACACAAAAGTTGCAACCACACAAAGTTGACTGAGCCAACTTTGAAACGGAGAAATGTATATTTGCATGTAAGCCAGTATCAAGCACAGAGCTGCTACAAATGAAAAGAAAAAAAAGAGAAAAGAAAGAAATATTTAAATATTAGAGGTAAGGGTGTTGGATTCATGATTGTAAGGTCAATATTTTGATTCCTAGAATGGATGGTGTATTGTTTTCTTGAGCAAAACACTTCATTTCTCATTACTTCATACCACTCAGCTGAAAACAAGTACCAGTAACATTTGTTGGTGTGGAATTAACCCTTTGATGGACTGGCAGAGGGGAGTATTGTACTTTAGGTTGCTGATACAACATAGAAACCTAGATAAGCTTTGGCCTAATGAGGCTGTAGGCTCCATGCGAAAAGCACCTGTGCTAGTATCACATGTAAAGCACTGGTGTTGGTACCATGTAAAAAGCACCCAGTACACTCTGTAAAGTGGTTGGTAATAGGAAGGGCATCCAGCTGTAGAAACCATAACTGGAGCCTACTGCAGTTCTCCAGCTGGCCAGCGCCCATCAAACCATCCAACCCATGCCAGAATGGAAAACAGACATTAAATGCTGATCACACACACACACACACACGCACGCATTGGTTCTCAGTACAGTTTTTGTTTACCAATTTTCACTTATGAGCTATTGCTTAACTCAAATCTATAGCAAAAGGCAGTTACCCAAGATATTATACATAGGACTAAACTTAAAATTATGTAACTGAAAAGCAAACTTCTTAATCACACACCCATGCATTCACACACACATATATATTTATATGTATATATGTGCTTTCCTGGTTATAAAAGCTGAGAAGCATTTCATTCAACACTGATTTGTTTGTTATATAAGAAACCAATTCTAGTATATGAAAAATGGTGTTTCAATAGAATATATCTACAAATATTTATCACAGACTCATCTAGAATTGGTTAGTCATCATTTGAGTCAACACAATTCAGTAAATAATTCCACTTGATATGAATTCTATAATTCCTTTCCAATGAAATCTTGCTGCTTTATAAACGTTTGTTGCATCATGTTCGATGTAATTTAGTCATCCATATTCTTTGTATGGATGACTGGCGGTATTCTAGTGTTTCTATGTTTGTCGAACTTGGCAGAATTTTCAGAGTTTAGATGGAAATAATACACAAGAGGAAGTTAGTAAGTCACTGAACACAAGAATTGGGAATTAATTAATGAATCATCTTCGTCAGACAAGCAACATGTAATATAAAACGACTTATATTAATTATATCAGTCTTCATCACTTCTTGTACTCTGGCACAGACATTGCTGTGTGGTTAAGAAGTTTGCTCTACAACCATGTGGTTTCAGGTTCAATCCCTCTGCATCTCACCATGGATAAATGTCTTCTCCATAGCCTCAGGTTGACCAGTACCCTGTGAGTGGAGTTTAATATGCAGAAACTGTTTGAAAGATAGTTGTGTGTGTGTGTGTGTGTGTGTGTGTGTGTGTGTGTGTGTGTGTGTGTGTGTGTGTGTGTGTGTGTGTGTGTGTGTGTGTGTGTGTGTGTGTGTGTGTGTGTGTGTGTGTGTGTGTGTGTGTGTGTGTGTGTTGTGCTTTTTCTTTGCTCCACTTGAGAGCACCAGCACCTCTTTGACTGCAGCTCTTGTTTGATACCACTTACTTTGCTTACGACCCACCCTTCATCCAATAATGCTGTTCTGTCCACCTACACTTTCATTGATCACCCCCACCCACTGAATCAGCAGCTATCCTCTCCCATCACCATACATCTCTCACCCTCCTTCTCTCTCTTCCCACCCCACTCCTGCAAACTACCCAACATTCTCCGTCTCTGGTCCTTCTCCTATCTACTGTTTTTATCACTGTTATTCTGCTGTTCAGCACTGCCAGTCATCACTTACTTCCCCCATCACTATCTGGCTCCAGTTGATCACTCCCACTTTCTCTTCTAAAATGTGAGTAGTCATGTAAATCATCCACAACAAGAAAACTGTTCTGTTCGAAACCCTTCTCTCATACTCCCCTCCCATTGCTCCTAATCTCCTAGTATACAGTTGTCCCCTCAGAGTTTGTAGTCCTGCAAACTACATGGTGGTTTCACTACTGCTAGTTGTGCAAAAACGTATCCAGTACATGCTGTAAAGTGGCTGGCTTTAGGAAGGACATCCAGCCACAGAAACTAAACCAAAGTGGACACTTGAGCAAAATGCAGTCCATGGACTCAATAGATCCTGTCAAACCATCCAACCCATGGCAGCATGGAACATGGACATGAAATGATGATGATGAACATATTGGTAAAATGTTGACTGCAACGGGTGTACAATCCTTTCAAAGACTAGGTGGAGTTGTGTTTGTACTTCATGCTCTGCTTTATTCCAGACAAGCAATATCACCATGTAGGTACATGTGAGTGTGTGTGTGTGTGTGTGTGTGTGTGTGTGTGTGTGAGATCTTTTATCATTGTAGACTGATGAAAAATATAAGCATCACAAAGAAAAGTGAGAAAACAGCTTTGTCCCTTATCACTTTTGCAGTCAGAAATGCTAGATTTCCCTTGATTACAGGTTTTGAACAGGCTATTCTTCAAATAAATATCCATTTGTCTGTGGGTGGATGACTGCAAATGATTAGTTTAACTTATAACAATAATTAAATTATGTTAAAATATTTAATGTTACGAGTTTTAGAAAGTTAACTAAAAATAATTATATGGGGAGAAAGGTAAATAGGCAGGCAGACAGTTAAATTAGAGTTAACATATTGAAAAAGTTATCTTGAAGCAATCATATGGTGAAGAAAGAGAGACAAATAAATAGACAAATAGTTACTACATAGACAAGCAGATAGATGCATAGACAGATTGACAGATACATAGACGGATATTTAGATGGATAGAGAGGCAGAGAGATACATATATAGATTTATAAACAGACAGATAAAGACAGACAGGTAAAGAAGTTAAAGTTAACAGATTTAAAACAAGATGTGTTAGAAAGTTAAGAAGAAATAATTACGAGGTGAGACAGACAGACAAATAGACACTGATGAAGAGACAGAGAGATACATAGGCAGACAGATATATAGAAAAAGAGACATAGATGAATAGATAGATGCATAGAGACATAATTAATTAAGGTAGTGTTAGCATTTTTAATGCAGGAAAACCATCAAAGTTAACTGGGAATAATTATGTGTTGAGGAAGGAAAGAAAATTAAATTGGACACTGGCTAATACTATTTTCATTATTTTTGTAAATGCAATGAGTTGGAAGTATTTTTAGAGCATTGCAGAAAATAAAAAGGTTTTGCAGTATTTTTTTCTTGCTCTTTATGTTATGAGTTGAAAGTTCAAATCTTGCTGAGACTAACTTTGCCTTTCATTGTTTTGGGGTCAATGGAATAAAGTATCGGTGAAGCAATAGAGTTGATGGCATTGATTAATATCCTTCTCTTAAAATTGATGGTTTCATGACTAAACCAGAAACCAGGTGCAAGCATATATATATATATATATAAAGGTGTTTGTGTGTGTGCATGTGTTTGTTCCCCACCCACCGCTTGACAACCAGTGTTGGTGTGTTTATGTCCCCATCATTTAGTGGTTTGGTAAAAGTAATGGTGGTAAAAGTACCAGGTTTAAAAAAAAAATGGTACTAGGGTCAATTTGTTCGACTAAACACCAGCATAGTCGTAATCCAATGGGTGAAACAAGTAAAAGATAAAAACTGTGACCTGGCAGAATTATCAGAACATTAAGAAAAATATTTTGTGGTATTTATGATTCTTTATGTTCCGAGTTCAAATCTCGGTGAAGTCCATTTTTACCTTTCATCCTTTTGGGGTTGATAAAATAAAGTACCAGTCAAGTACTGGCATCAGTGATTTTAATGTGACCCCTTTCCTTCAAAAACTGTTCCCTTATGTACTTACATTTATTTATTTTTTTAAAGCTTTAAGGATGGTCACCAAGATCGCTATGTTCCCTTAACTGGGACACCATCTGTTGCAGGGTTCAAAGACCAGTTATTTTGAGGGAAGGGGACAAGTCAATTACATCACCCCAATATTTGATTCATACTTTATTTTATCGACCCCAAAGGAACAAAACGCAAAGTTGACCTTAGCAGGATTTGAACTCAAAATGTAAAGAGCCAGAAGGAATACCATTAAGCATTTTGTCCAACACATTAACGATTCTGCCAGCTTGTCACCTTATGTACCTAAATTAACAACCATTATTTCAACAAGTAAGGGAGACAATAGCAGACAAGTTCCAGCACTGGTGGTAGTATAAGTCTTAACTGTAAAACCTTACGATGATAGTCTATTGCCATCTGTCTGTCAAACTCAACCATCTGCAATACTAATTTATTGTGATTTTTGTTGTCGTGTCACTGCTCTCACATCGGGAGGTCTCACCTAGGAACACCATTAATGTCTGCTCGTTCAAATGAATAAGTAACAGGGATAACCGGGAATGTTGTTTGTCTGCTGTCAGTTTTGTGTCTGTGGGAAGTCGATAGAATAATCACTTATCTCATATACATTCAAAAACAACAGGAACACTAGATATATAACAACGACATCAACAACAACAACAACGAAATCTACATTGATGACAACACTACCCCACTGCCACTTCCATCAACAACAATGCTGGCTATTACAATGACAACAATGAAATCTACAGCAGCAACATCACCACCACCACCACCATTGACAACACCAACAACAACAACTGTAGTCATTATTCTATTTCGATGTGGTTGAACAATCAACTCCAGTCAGTCAGGATTAACAGTACAGGGTGTACTATTCATCCTTTTGATCACTGAATACAAAATGTGGCTCGTGGGGCCCCCGTTTGGGGGGGATTTTTCTGAGTTGGCATCTCACCCTTGTATGCCAGTCTATCACAAGGTCACCTATTTACAGCTGAGTGGACTGGAGAAATGGGAAATGAAGTCTTTTGCTCAAAAACTCAATGCACAGCTGATCTAGGAATGGAAACCATGACCTTGCAATTGTGAATGCAACACCCTAACCACTAGACCACATGCCTTCATAGCAATAATAATAATAATAATAATAATAATAATAATAATAATAAAATCTACATTAATGACAACACTACCACAACCAACACTAACAACAAAGAAATCTACATTGACAACATCACCAACAACACCCCTAGTGCTAGCTATGACAAGAACAATGGGGTCAATGAGAAAACCTTTTGATGGTCCCTTGACATGCAAAAAAAAAAAAAGCAAAACAAGCAGCTGAATCTCCCTTAAAAGACACCCTTCTATCATAGAAGGGGAAACATTGGCTAATGTTATCCTGGGTCCACTGAACGCAGGACAAAACTGAAATGGGGGAAGGCCATGGACGGACTGCTTTTTTTGGCTAATGTTATCCTGGGTCCATTGAAAGCAGGACAAGGCTGAAATGGGGGAAGGCCATAGTTGGACTGTTTTTTTGGTTAATGTTATCCTGGGTCCACTGAATGCAGGACAAATCTGAGATAGGAGAAGGTCATGGTTGGACTGCTTTTTTGGCTAATGTTATCCTGAGTCCATTGAACGCAGGACAAAGCTGAGAGAAGGCCAAAGCTGGACTGCTTTTAATTGTAGGTCTACTTGATTAGACCAGACCAAGGGTTATAAACAACCAACAACAACAATAACAACAACATCAGCTACAACAAAAACACACTATCTTTGTGGAAGTAGTTCCATTGAAATTTCATTGAAATTCATAAATAATTGAAATAAAGTTTTTGTTCATTACACATTAATGAAATCTAACAAAAACATTGATAATTAAGATTAAAAGCAGCAACAACAACAACTACTACAAAGCTGTGTTTGAAAAGCCACAACAATAGCCTTTGGGTAAAGAACCTGGTATTAATTACAATGCAAAAAGTAATTATAAAGTGATAAAAACATGCCATGTTCACCCATTCACACCAGTGTGAGTATGTGTGTGTGTGTGTGTGTGTGTGTGTGTGTGTATGCACACACATACATGAATATATATAATACATGTATATATACATATATATGTATAAGCATATATATATATATGTATGTATCTATGTATAAGCATATATATATATATGCATACACATGCACTTTTATAAACAAAACATGTATGAACATTTGGTAATTATTGCATGTTGTGTACACGTGTGTGTCTGTGTGTGTGTGTGTATATTGCTACTTTGCTCGCCTGTATGCATGTATATCTCAAGGCATGTATCCTTGTATGTGTGTGTATATATATATATATATTTACATATATATATATATGTGTGTGTGTATATATATATATATATATATATATATATATATATATATATGTATGTGTGTGTGTGTATGTGTGTGTGTGTGTGTGTGTGTGTGTACCCACACCACTCAGCTTACATGCATACACATCCACACACAGAAATGTAGTTAAAATGTATTAGTTAAGAAACTACAGAAAAGACAACAATGCAGGGTAAAGGTTGTATTACTGATGATGCTGATGATGATGATGATGATGATGATGATGATAAATGATGGTGGTGATGGTGGCAGTGATGATGATGATGAATAGTGGTGAAGATGATGAATGGTGGTGGTGGTGGTGGTGGTGATATTGATGATGAAGAAGGTGATCAGTAACAAATATGTAAATGCAGTGATCAATGAAATAAACAAGAACAAGAGATTGAAACTAAAATATGATAATAGGGAGGAAGAAAAAGTGCAGCATCAGCAGCAACAACAATAACAACGACAACAACAACAACAACAATCGTAACAACAGCATCACAAGCCACAACAACGATGATTATAGGAGCACAAAGAGCAACAATAAAAAAATTGTAACGAAAAACAACAACAACACCTCAGACACTCATTTTATTTGCAAGTGATTTCAGTGATCCACTGATGTTGTTGCGACAAGAATTGTCATCTCGCAGACAAAGGAATGGGGTGGTGGTGGTGATGGTGGGGAGATGGAGGTGGAAAGAAAGATTAATAGATAATAGATAAAATAACAAGAAAAAAAAAGGATGAAAAAAATGAATAAAAAAAATCAAATATATGACAAAAATTATAATTCTTTATATTATTGGCACAAGGCCTGAAACTTTTTTTAGAGGAAGGGGTTGGTTGATTATGTTGACTCCAATGCTTGACTGGTACTGATTTCATTGACCTCAATGAGATAAGGGGCAAAGTCTTCCTTGGCAGAATTTGAACTCAGAACACAAAACACTGAACCCTATGAAAGATATGACAGAGGACGGAGATATGTGGTGCATTGCTGTACTCGAGAAGACCCTGCCCACCACAACAGAATTGAGACCCTAAAACCAAGGTGTCATGTAAGAAGCTTTGGTGTATGTACTGGTGCCATGTAAAAAAGCACTTCGTGGAATGGTTGGTGTTAGGAAGGGCATCCGGCCGTAGAAACCAAACCAAAACAGACTATGGAACCTGATGTAGCCCCTGGCTATGCCAGTTCTTTTCAAGCTGTCCAATCCATGCCAGAATGGAAAAGAGACATTAATGATGATGATGACGACGACGATGACGATGATGATGACAATGATGACGACGATGATGATGATGACGATGATGATGGCGATGACAATGGTGATGGCAAACCCCAAAACAGTTGAAATGCCGTCAAGCATTTTACCCAGGATGCTGACATTTTCAGAGACATCAGCTATCAACAGCTTTTCTCCATAGATTTCATGAAGAAGGAGTCTTAACCTTAAAATATTGAAATACCAATTAATAGTATTAACCATCAACTTGTGTCACCAATTCTTTATAACCTGCATTGTTCTGGATTTATAAAAACAATATTCAAAACACATATATATATATCAGACAATGCTTCATGAAAATTATACTACTCTAATATATATTTATTATGCAGGTAAGGTAAAATCCAAGCTGTGTCCTCTTAAAGCACATTTGCTTATTCCAGTATTACAATCAATGATATGCATTTGTTGTTGTTGTTGTATTGATGTGAGGTACACATTACAGTTGAAAATTTAGGAAATATTGTTTGCAGAATTATATAACAAAACAGGAAATTAGAAAAAAGTTTTCGGTATTATTTATTCACCATTACACACATTTCATTTGCTAATAGGAATCACAAAGTTGTACACGTTGGAAAATCAAATATTTGATTCTTTGAAGAATTTCTAATAGGAAATTTCTTACATGTTTATCCAACATGTATAACTTTGCGATTCCTATCAGTGAATGAAACATGTGTAATGGTGAGTAAATAATACTAAAAAATTTTCAACTACTTTACAATATATATGTGAAATAATTAAGAAGTTTGTTACAATGAGGTACTGGGTTCAATCTTAGTATATGACATTTTGGACAAATATTATTATTTTTTCTCTATAGCTGGTCCACATCTTGTGAGTGGAAAAGGGGAGATAGAATCTGTATAGAAACACAATATGAAGATTGTACAGTCATTGAAAAGGTAAAACCATAAGGTATCTGGTCATAGAAAACCTGCTTCGATAAATACCATCTATACCTAGCAAGCATGGAAAGGCAGTCTTCAACCATTTAGTATTCAAACTGGCCATATCTGACTGGAGTATTGTATTTTGTTCAAACTGGCCAGATGTGGCTGCACAAGGCCACCCTACAACACCATTCTAAAATATAAACAATCAGATCCTCAAAATCTCAAAGCTACAAGATAATGAATGATTAATTAAAGACATTTGAATAAATAAGCATTACTTTTGACAAAATACCGTGAATGTTAAAGGGTTAAAGATGATGATTTGGGTCTGTATGAGGCGGGGGTGTTGTCACAGATTATTTCAAACAGATAACTTGTACATATGCACATACAGAGAAAAGGCCATGTTGGAGTATCATATGTATATGCTAAACCTCTCTGAGCTTCAAAATCTTTAGCATTGTTCTTTAAATTCCAATATTGGAAGGAACTGTGTTTTGTTGTTGTTGTTTTCTTATTTTAGAGAAAGACCAGTTCCTTTATAAAAAGACTTCAAAAAGGAAATAGACCATTCATATACATTTACATGCATGCACACACAAACACACATGCATTCACATACACACAAATACATACATGTCACATATATACCCAAATGTATATACACACACCTATATGCACCTACAGATATGTAACTAATTACACCATCATAAATATATAAACAACCCACCTGTATACATACACACAAGTATACACACAAACACATACATGTATATATATATTCTTTTATTCTTCTACTTGTTTCAGTCATTTGACTGTGGCCATGATGGAGCACTGCCTTTAGTTGAACAAATCGACCCCAGGACTTATTCTTTGTAAGCCTAGTGCTTATTCTACTGGTCTGTTTTGCCAAACCACTAAGTAACAGGGACATAGACACACCAACATTGGTTGTCAAGCGCTGGTGGGCAGGGTACACAAACACAGACACACAAATACACACACACACACACACATATATATGTGTATATATATATATATATATATATATAT
>NC_068988.1:64674202-64676110 GCF_001194135.2 Octopus bimaculoides | reverse complement strand
TTGTTGTTGTTGTTCTAATTTTTGAATTGTTCACATTGGATTTATTCATTCATTTGTTTAATAGGCAACAACAACAACAGCAACAACAATTTCAAGTAAAACAATTACAACAAAAACAAAAACAATAGGTGACTGACATTTTTTGGACGATATTCAAAGTTCACATATTTCAACAATGATGGATTATTATTATTATTACTATTATTATTATTATTATTATTATTATTATCATCATCATCAAATCTTTTAGATGTTTTGATATTAAAGAGAAATACTAAAAACAAAACACATTAACAAGTATATTAAAATAATCAAATTATGTTAATATTATACACACATACATACACACATGCCCAAAATGGCAGCATGTTCTACACTTGTAAGGTAGATACAAATATATACATACACACATATATATATATGTGTGTGTTTACAAACATACTGACACACTTGTATACACATCATCAAAAGCAGAGGTATGTGTGTGCATATATATATATATATATATATATATATATAAAATACACACACACACCCATATTTATGCACATAAACACACAGAAATACATGTACACATAGACACACACATACCTACAAGTATATACATACTCAGACACACAAACTCACAAATTGTGAACAAAGGAATACATAGCTACACACACACACACACACACAGAATCACATACATACACGCATTAAATATATATGTATACACACACACACACACACACACACACACACACACACACACACAACAATAAACACCTAACACTACCATACACAATCAATATAATTCTCCAGTGAAGATTTATTTATTAATTCTAAAATGATATATGATAGAATATAATATATACACATGTGTATGTATATGCATTAATATGATTTATACATATACATGAATATATATTTGTACATATTTGCACACGCATACTCATAAGTATATATACACACATAATGATGCATATAACTTGTATGCACGTATGTATATATACATGCACACTCATATATGTAAATAGGCATATATACATTCACACACACACACACATATATATATACTCTTTACTCTTTTACTTGTGGCCATGCTGGAGCACCACCTTTAGTCGAGGCCATATATATATATATATATAATACACTTACATATTTCAATCTTTGATATGAGGTATTGTTATATATACATATATACATTAATTTGTTGATTATATGCATACACTTCCAGATACACCTGCATATATATGTGTGTGTGTGTGTGTGTGTATATATATGTATATATATAGAAACATTACATTTCTAAATCTCTCAGAGAGAGTTATGCAGTAACAGCATGATAAAGTGGTGGCTTGTTGCTGATTTAATGCTGCAGTCCCAGGAAATGGAAGAATGTTACTGTTATTTAGCCTCAAGAAACACCGTTGGGTGGATAAGTATCTCCACTCTATAGGAGGTGTTTATCTCCCCTATTTGAAAACTTAAAGACAAAGAGCACTTGTGTCGCATAGCCAACTAGAAACGGTGTTTCTTGGGGCTAAATAACAATAACATTCTTCCCTTTCCTGGGACTGCCACATTAAGTTGTCAACAAGCCATCACTATATATATATATATATATATATATATATATACATGTAGTCAACAGATGAGATCCAGAGATGCTCAATATAAGAAAACAATAGTGCTCTTATATAATGCTCATATATACACACACATGTATCCCATGGCGAGCTGCTGACACATTTTTCTGCAAAATAAGGGTAGTTTATCCTGTTCATGTTATAATATTAGCATTGTCCTGCATTTGAGAATAAAAATTGCTTCCATAACTTTTTATATATGTATGTATATGCACACACACACACACATATATATATATATATATATTTATATATATATATATGTATGTATATATATGTA
>NC_068988.1:64672171-64673632 GCF_001194135.2 Octopus bimaculoides | reverse complement strand
GTGTGTTTATTTGTTTATTTACATCATTCTCTCTCTCTTTGTGTGTGTGTGTGTGTGTAGAGAGAGAGAGAGAGAGTGTGTGTGTGAGAGAGAGAAAGAGACAGAAAGAGAGAGAGAAAGAGAGTGAAAGAAAGAGAGAGACACACACACAGAGTCGTATACACATGTACATACTGAACAATATAATTTAAATATAATACATAGATTTCTTTTTCTTTATATGCAAATTATGTTTCAAATAACTTTTTGATTCTTTGATAATTCTAATGTTTCCAATTCAGATTCATTCTATTGATGTCATTACTCCTCTTAAATCATTATTATCAAGAAAGCAGCAAGAATCTCTACGATGGCTAACAAAATGCTTAGCTACATTTCGTCCAGCTTTACAGCTGTGTTCAAATTCCAGTGAGGTTGACTTTGCCTTTTATCTTTCTGGGGTTGATTAAATAAATACCAGTTGTGCACTAGGTTTGATGTAATGAACAAGCTCCTCTTCTCTAAAGTTTCAGGCCTTGTGCATTTAGCAGAAAAGGTTATTTATATATTTATCTATTTAGTACAGGCAGCTGACAAAATCGTTACAGCATCTGAAAAATGATTTTAAGGTGTGGCATCTCACTAGGGAGATGGCTGGGGACTACGTGGGGGAAATTCTCAGCAATAGTGTAAGCATGGCAAATTGAACATTAAACTGGCAGCAGTGATAGAAACTGAGACACAAAGAGTGTGTGTGTGTGTGTGTGTGTGTGTGTGTGTGTGTGTGTGTGTGTGTGTGTGTGTGTGTGTGTATAAGCCATTATAAGCATATATATGGCCTCTGTGTTAAGATATGTGTTGGCTTTGACGAGAAGTATTATAGACCTTAGAACTTGTCTCTTTGAAATTAATACTTTAATCTAATTACTCAATAAATTGAGCCCTACACTGTTGTTTCTTGAAAAGAGTTCACCTCTGTAATTTTTCATTAGCTATATATATATATATATATATATACATATATATCATCATCATCGTTTAACGTCTGATTTCCATGTTGGCATGGGTTGGACGGTTTAACTGAGGACTGACAAGCCAGATATCTGCACCAGGCTCCAATCTGATCTGGCAGAGTTTCTACAGCTGGATGCCCTTCCTAACACCAACCACTCTGAGAGTGTATTTGGGCGCTTTTACGTGCCACTGGCATGAGGGTCAGTCAGGTGGTACTGGTGACGGCCATGCTCAAATGGTGTATTTTACGTGCCACCTGCACAGAAGCCAGTCCAGTAGTACTGGCAACGATTATGCTCGGATGGTGCTTTTAATGTTCCACTGGCACTTATATATATTATTATTTAATTATATTATATATTATGCATATATATATATATTATTTATAATATCATATATATTATTTATATTATTATTACTATTATTATTATTATATATATATATATATATATATATATATATATATAT
>NC_068988.1:64664052-64672161 GCF_001194135.2 Octopus bimaculoides | reverse complement strand
ATATATATATATATATATATATATATATATATATATACATATTCTTTTATATGAAAAGAGCTTTTCTTTTTATGCAGGTTTCATTAAGTATATGACTATGTTCAAGTTTTATCTTTTTAATTTAGGTTTTTCATACTTTCTAATTAGCTTTTTACAATTGGTTTGGAACTGCAGAATTCCTAAATCCATATCTGATGTCTCAAGACCTTCACTGTCTCATTATTAAAATCTGATTTGAAAATATTTGACATTTCTGTTTCTCATGAAAGTCACCTCGTACACTCAATGGAGTGGTTGACATTAGGAAGGGCATCCAGCTGTAGAAACCAACCCAAAACAGACTATGGAGTTTTTGTGGCCCCTGGCCTTGTCAGTTCCTGTCAAGCCATCCAACCCATGGCAGTTTGGAAAATGGACATTACATGATGATGATGATGATTGTATTCATGTAGACTTTCCTACCTAACAACTTCTAGTCATTAGTATCATGGATCAGCAGTTACACATTAAATTGATCATTGTGGTCAAATTTTGACCATCAGTAACATGCTAATTTGTAGGTGCATGTTTGTATATTTATTTTGGTGTTGTATTGTGATAGAAGTATGGCCGTAATTAATCTTCTAGTTTTTTATGGAATTTTATAAATTATATAACTATTTTCATCTCGTGTTTTCCTTTCTAATTTCATTTTGTGGTGTGGTGTAATGCTGTGCAATATCTCCATGATGCAAGTGCATGGTGAGTCTATGAGAAAGTGTTGTACTAGTCTGTCCAATGTAACAGTTAGTGTCCTGAAGTTTGCAACTTTTTATTTACAGTCAAATTTATAGATCATGTTGGTTATCCACAGTTTGTTCTGAGGTTCACATGTTTGCTGTGTGTTATTGATGAAGAGGCTTTTGGTTTTGGTGTTTTTGCAGTATATTATTAAGTTAAGTTTGTGGACAGGCATGATGCATTTGTGTTATGTTTTATGATAAATTTTATATGCTTATCTGTTCGATAGTTTTTGTACGTTTGGTTCATGTAATAGATTTTATGTGCAGTCTTTGTATTTGTATGAAGTGTATTCTCTGATACATTTGCTCTATTGTATTTGTGTCTGTATTCTTTTATAGCTTGGTCCACTAGTCTATTAGAATATCTGTTGTTAATTAATGTTTGCTTAATTCTATGTATTTATTTCTCTGGTGCAATGTTTGTGGATGATAATATAAACACTCTTCTGAGGAGGGATTTTTACCACCAATATCTTTTAGTTGTGTGGGCATTCATTATCTCTGTGTATGTCTATGCTGGTTTGAATGAGAGTTATCATTCCTGATGAAACTGAAAATGGGTGAAATAGATCTCTGACCCATAGAACAAAGCATTCAATTTATATACTCATACATACGTACATGTGAAGAGAGCGAAATATAACCAAACAGAGATACATATAAACAAATACATATAGAATTGTGTCTGTGTGTATATATGTGTGTATATATATGTGTATTTGTGTGTATATGTGGAGAAAGAGAAACAAACATACATATGCACAAACACATAAATATAGTTGTGTATACACACACACACAGATATATACACAGAAATATTTACATATATGATCATACATACATTTATATATATAGGTACATACATGTATATAATAATTTCTTTTTGCAACAAATGGTTATCTAACAATCACACAAAACATGAACCAACAAGAAGGCAGATAAGAAAAATATGTCAAAATACCAAAGTTAGTTTCTTTTTATAGCAGTTTTGTCTATTTTATTATAATCTCTTTTTCTTTTTCGTTTTCCAAACAAAAACATTATAGTGTTAAACATACAGGCATCAGATTTACATTAGTGGCACATAATACATATCTAATACATCTGCATAAAACACATGCCATCTGCATTACATATATATATATATTATCTATATACATTTATATGGATGTTAAATGATGATATCTATCAATACATACATATTTTTATATATGTATGGGCACACAGACAAAAGCACACATATATGCATATATTATATACATCTATACACACATATTCATAAATATTTACATGAATATATGATATATACATACATACATATCTATATATATATACACACACATGTAGATATCTAAGTATGTGTATGTGTGTATGTACATATAAATAAATATATATACATACACATATGTGTGTGTGTGTGTATGTACATTTACACATACTTGAACACACATGCGTATATGTATGTATGTATAGTTTAAGTTTTTTGTTGTAAAGTGTGGTTTCTTATATTAGTTAACCATGTCATTTCCAGTACTTATTTCAGTATAGTCTTATTTAACTGAAAATTTATCAGTGTTTATATGTCAAACTTCTAAGTCAAAGGATATTGTGAGGCACAATACAAACACCACCACACAGACCCATTCGTAAATATTTGTGTGTGTATATTTTTTCATTGAGAAAATATTGCAAATTTCAATTAATTGCTTATATATATTCTGTCATATTCCCTCAAAATGTCATCAATATTGCTGAAATAACATTTATTGAAAATAACTGATTTTGAAAATTTAATCCAACTGTTGAATTCTTTAGACCAATATAGTAGAACCTTTGTCTAAGACATTCTATCCATAACTATAACAATCAGGGATTGCATTGTCCAAAGTTGTCATTTTTTTCAAGAAAGTAACAATGTAATTTGGTTGCTATTTCTTGCAGGTCAAAAAACGATGTAGAGCAGTGGTTCCTAGCCTTTTCACAAGCAAGAACCTATTTTAATTAACCCTTTAGCATTTAATCTAGCCATATCTGGTTCAAAAATTCTATTTTTTTAATGTTAAAACTAACCAGATTCAACCTCTCACACTTACTCTACAATGTCATTCTAAATATATACAAACACACCATTGAAATCTTGAAGCTATAAGATAATGTGTGATTAATTCAAAACAATGTGAATAAATAAGCAATACATTTGACAAAATAATGTGAATGCTAAAGGGTTAAATTCATTTTTTTATGGATCCTAGCGTTTTGAAATATCTGTCTACTCAATGAACCAATATTATTAACTGACATGGAAACTGTTTTCTGAGTTTTATTTCTCAGTCAAAATATATTTATATAACATAACTGAGTAAATATTTCACACAGAGCAACCTTTAACAATTTTGAATGTCAGTATTAATTTTGTAATACTACCATTATAAGCTCCACCCCGTGTGTTTATGGGCACCAAATTGTGACTATTTGTGTTCAGCTGTGGTTTTCAACCATTTTAAAATTATGAACCCCACTGATTACTATTTTACTTGAATGGACTCTCGCACCTATTTGATGTTTAAAAGAAATCTTATTATATATTTAAATTGTATATTTTGAAGGTGCATGACCCAGAGGTTAAAGTGTTGGGCTCAGAATCATGAGGTGGTGAGTTCAATTCCCAGACCTGGCTATGTACTATGTTCTTGAGCAAGACACTATATTTTACATTACTCCAGTTTACTCAGCTGTAGAAATAAGTTGCAGTGTCACTGGTGCCAAGCTGTATTGGCCTTTGCCTTGCCCTTGGATAACATCGGTGGCACGGAGAAGGGAGGCTGGTACGCATGGGTGACTGTTGGTCTTCCACAAACAACCTTACTTGGACTTTTGCCTTGGAGGGTAACCTTCTAGGTGCAATCCCATGGTCATTTATGAACGAAGGGGGTCTTTTTTTATATTATCTCCGCCTTAGCGAAGGCAGAGGTATTGTCTTCAGTCAGGTTTATTTGTTTGTCCGTGGACAAGATATCTCAAGAACTGTTGGATGGATTCAGATGAATTAGATTTTGGGACCGATCTGGTATCGGACAAGGATTCTGGATTATTTTTCCTCTTTTTTACTTAATTTTTGAGAGTGGTTGGGTTCATTTTTTGTATTCTTGTTTGTGAGAGCAATCACGTTTATTTCAGATATTCACATTTTAAAAATCATCTCCGGCTAATCATTGAGGGTAGGTTGGTGTTGCCTTGGCAGAGGTTTGTGCTCTCTGAGTGCTCTTGTTTCATATATATTATTAAGAATTTTTAAAGAATATTGTTGAAATATTTTGTGTATTGAATAAGTATAATCAATCTATTGACATAAATTTCAACAAAACCTTATATGGACCCCCCCTCCACCAAGTGTCATATGACCCTCAAAAGTTTTATGGGCTCCCAAGAATCACATGAACCCTAGTTGAGAACTACTGATATAGAGAATGCATCTAACTGAGATGGTGAGTGGAAGGCTTAAGTGTAACAATGAATTAGAGGGTGGGAGGCAATTATTATTGGGACAACATAAAAAATATTCAGAAATGTGCTTGTCTGGCAAGTGATATGATCTCCAAGACCATGTGTTGAAACTGAAATAATTACAGCACAAAGGACAAATATTGGCCATTTAAAAGCGTGCAAAGGCTGAACTTCACTTAAATATTTGGTGTCAAAATTTTCATTGCACCAACTGCAACTTAGTCACTGATGGTTCAAATGCAACTGGTTTGAGGGAAAGTCGGTTGAAATGGCTGAAGACCAATAGTGATTGGAGGATAGTTTAACAAGTGTTGTTGCTGTTGTTTACATCTGTGATTCTATGTCTTCCAGCCATGACCATCTTGTGCATTTAATGCTGGGTATCTAGGGCTGTATTGTCTTAAAAAGGCAGGGTTTTATGAGGGAGATTTGGCTGCTATTTCTAATAGTAGTGTGTTTCACAAGGTTAAGGGGAAACAAGAAGAAAAAAAACAGAGATCAATATATATATACACACACATATATGTACACACATATGTATACACACATACACACAGAGAGGAAAAGATTCAGACACGTTCACACAAACATACATACTCACACACACACATGCATATGTGTATATATATATATATATATATATATATATATATATATAAACACAGATGCACATACACAAATGGTGAGAAAGAGACAAACAGAATGGTTGGGATAGATGAGAATATTCAGCAAGGTCCCTCGTAAGGCAAGCTGTTTTCTTTTTTACTGCCAATGGGGATTTTCAATACATACATTTCGTTAGAAAGAAAGAGTGAAAGGGTTAATTAGATCATTAAAGGAAAAGAGAGAACATGAAATAGAGAGATAGAGAGAGATAGAGAGAGAATATGAAAGAGAGAGATAGATAGATAGATAGAAAGATAGATAGATAGAGAGAGAGAGAAAATGTTAAAATTCAATACACCAAGAACAACAGATTCCAGCAGCTATGGTCAAGAACAAGGCACCAAGGAATAACATCAAAACAAAATGCAACAAGCAAGAAAGAGTGGCTGTAGAATTGGTGTGCCAAGGAACGAGAAAAGCTTCCAACTAATGGCAAAAGGACTATCTCGTACCAATGTTTGATAACTCAAAGACATACTCACAAAGAAACACACGAAGATAAAAAAAAAAAAGAACAAAAGATTCCTTTGTACACAGATATTGATATATGCTTGTGTAGACATGTACGTGCATATGTATGTATGTATGTAAATGTGTATATACACGTATGCATATCTATATATATATTTGTATAGATCTATATCTATACACCTAAACATACATATGCATACATATATACGTGTGCATATATACATATATGTATATATATATATACATGTATATATATATATATATATATATATATATATATCCATGCATATATGTATATAGATCTGTGTACATACAACATACATATGTATACATTGATACAAGTAAATATCTCTATTATTCACAATTACATGTGTTAATATATATATATAACACAAAAAAGATACACACACACACGCACGTATATACATATACTTATATATACACACACATACACACATGATATATATATATATATATATATATATATTGTATGTGTGCGTTTTACTGAGAAGGAAAAGAAGAAGAAAAAAATAGAAAGACAGAATTCCACAACAATACCCCAAGCTCACTGACCAAAAAAACCAAGTGTATATATAAATATATAGGAGGCAATGACAGGATAGAGAAGAGTTAATAGTTCTTTTTTTTTTTTTTTGGTTTTAGTTCACAAAGACCAACAACGCTTACCAGATGTGCACAACCTACCTACATGTAGTGAGTTGTGGGTTGTGGGTTCACTCCCATGCCTAGAAGAAGAATTCAGAAGAAATAAGATAACAACAATAAACTTAATGTCTCGCAAATATACACCCATTGTATATGTTGCTTTGTTTGTTTCTAACAACAGAAAAAAAAAAGTAAAAAAAATAAAACCAAAACAAAAAGTTAAAATATGCCTATATATGCGTTCTGTACATATGTCTGTATACTGAATATGTGCGCATATGTGTCTGTGTGCATACAAATATAATGTATATCATCATATATAGGTGTGTGTTTGTGTGTTTGTAATAACAATTTGACTCAGCTCCACATTACTTGAAGTTTCATGCGCATAGAACACATCTACATCATCAGATGTTCAGAGCAAGGAACAAGGGAATATATGGGGAGAAAAAAATAGTCTCCAAGAGAGAGTATTCAGGCCTCCATCAACCAGTCCATGTTACATGACTGTTAGCTGTCTTAGTGACATCAGTTTCTTCAGTAAGAAGGTCCATGTTTTAAAGTAGACTGGATGCTGCTGTAAATCAAGATTTTGCAGGGCATAATATTTTAGTGACACAGTAAGCCCAGTTAACACTCACGCAAGGAATTGCTTGTAGAGATTCATGTGGGTTATATAAACTCATATATTACTTTACCCACACGGGAACTATTGTTACTGAAATATCACACTTTACTACAAAATACTGACTAACATCAACATGCTGTCTGCCCTGCCACATGTAGCATCCAGTGTAAGAATTTGATGCCATTGAAGTCTCACAAATGCCTAGTGTCAGCTAATTGACAACAACATCCTGTCTGCTTTACCACGTGGAGCTTCAGTTCAAATAACTGATGTGTTCTATGATAGCTAAATCGACCATGTTGTCTGAACTGACCAATGGAGGCTAAAATGTGCTCACCTTGAACCCGTTTTAAATTTCTTTAGAATTCTCTTCTCTGACTCAGAATGTCTGATGATGTGGACATGTTCCACACACAGGAAACTAAGTTATAAGGAATTGTGTCAAACTGTTGTTAAATACATATCACTCCAACGAAAATCATTGGTTGCTACTTTCATTTGTTCATTCACTTGATGCTTCATATATATTTAATCATAATTATTGCATTTGTGAATAATGACTAATGTTATTATTTTTTTCTGAAACAGGGTTAGAAACCAATTGGTGGTATGAATAGATACATCTATACATACATACATTCTCTCTCTCTCTCTCTCTCTCTCTCTCTCTCTCTCTCTCTCTCTCTCTCTCTCTCACTCACTCACTCACTCACACACACACACACACACACACACACACACATATACACACATACACATATATATATACAGATACATAAACACACACTCTCTGTGTGCATATATACACATACCTTCTCTCTCTTTCTCTCTCTATATATATACACACACACACACATATACATACACATATATACACACACATATACATACACATATATAAATTATATACACATACAGGCACTCGCACAAACACATATTTTGGCTCACACATTTTACTGATGTACATGATGAACAATTCAGAATCAAGGAAAAATAATGATGATTTCCATTGGCAGAAAACAGTTTAATAAAATTTGTAAAACAAAAAAAGACATTTTGTGCCATAGTGAAGGGTGAGTTATGATATTCCAGGAGGATAAACACATTTCCCTTCTTCAAAGAAAATGAATGATACATATATGCATGCGTATGTAAGATTTATATCTGCCACACAAGTCATCCACTTTTATCAATGTCCACTGAGGAATACAGTGCAACAACAGTGTATGTAGTTATCAAAACACTAGAATGTTTTAAAATCTCTATTATTATTATTATTATTATTATAATATATACATTTGGGCATATACATTTAACTATATATATATATATGTATATATATATATATATATATATATATATATATATATATATATATATATATATATATAT
>NC_068988.1:64659765-64663764 GCF_001194135.2 Octopus bimaculoides | reverse complement strand
ATATATATATATATACATACACACACACACATTTAACCGTCCAACCCATGTCAGCATGGAAAGCGGATAGTTACACTTTCAAACCAAACCTTCTCTCAACAAATGATTTAATGAATAACACAGCCTAGGATTGCAAGTTACATATGTCCTAAGATGTTGGCTGTTTTATTACAACTTTTAAACTCCAATCTGTTATTATTTTCACTCCACTGACGATTATGGTTGGCTAGGAGAGACTGCTTTGGTTGGTTAGGAAAGAATAATTCCTCAAAACTTGTCACATTTTTTTAAAAACTGTTTTAATACATCTGTATCTATCTATACAGTAATTATACATCATACTTTTCCATGGGTCACAATATACTTGAATTGAAAATTCATTATTTTATATAACAAACCATAACTGCACAAAATAAATTAATAAAGATTTTGACATGAAATACACACACTTTTTAGCACGCAAGCAAACACACACACACACACACACACACACAGAATTATACCAATTTCGCTACAGAGTCTCCTCACTCAATTCCCCTTCTTTCTGAAATGAAGTGCTCATAGCTATTTTAAATTTGTAATTTTTTTTATTTGTGAACAGTATTATTTTTACTTCTGTGGAATACTAAGTTCATTTCTTTGTCTAGTAAGTCATATTAAAGTCTATTTACAAATACAATATTATATATTTTATACACTAACCCTCACCGAACCAGGACCAGTAAAAGTATATATATGCACATACATACACACATATACATGCATACACACACTCACACACATACCAGTATATTAAATATTTTTTGTGCCTACACATATACATGAGCTTGCCTTTCATCAGCTTTAGTGTTTTTTTATTTCACACATCTCTTGTATCCTGCTTGCAACATTATCAACAATTTCTCAGCTAAACATAAGCTACCTAGCTAGGATGAATAATTACAATACGTTTCTTTAAGAACACAGCTTTCCTTTAACTCCTTGAAACAATGGCCTTCTGCTAAGTCTCTATCCACTAAAATCCACTCACAAGGCATTGGTCAATCAGAAGCCATGCCAGAAGACATCCCCCCCCAAAAAAAACTAAGCAAATCTAGAAAGCAAATGTCTGAACTGTATATTCATGCTTGTGATCATACTCAACAATATTCATTACAATGAAACATTGTAAATTCTTCAATTGAATCTTGAATTCTTAACAGACAACATACTCATCCTACCATTTATCAAACTTCCAAAAATATTAGATTTAAAATTTAAGTAGAAAATAGAAGAATGCATTTTTAAGAAATATATTTCAGGTACTCTCATTTTTTCTTTCACTATCTCCTTTTCTCTTACTTTCATTCTCTCTGTGTATCTTTTTTTGTTTTGGCCAAATTTGGTCGCTATTTCTTTTAAGTATGATAGCCACATACAGACTCCCATTTTTAGATTGTGAAAAGTGGAAATCTTTCTAGATGAACTGACAGAAAAAAACAAAAAAAAACTTCTTAATAGTTAAAATAAAATTAACTAGCCTTAACAATTAAAAATATTAATTTCTTTATTACTAACCAGAAAAGAATTAACTTCCACTCTATAAACAACAAAATAAATGTTTTGTTAAATTTCTAATAGAGAGATAAAATATCCAAGATATTTGAATTTTTTTCAGTAAATCCTAAAAATTTAATTAAATACTCAGAAACTAAAGGAATAACCAAAATATATGTCTATCAAAGAATTCAGATGGAGGTTATGGTACCGTTTACTATTTAGTACTGCTTAATGGAATTTATAGAGATAAAATATACAATAAATATTCAAATATAGACAAACCAAAACTGAGAAGTGAATATAGATAAGCATGATTACACACACACACACACACACACATACCTATGTGGTTTGTGTATATGTTCATAGTACATACATACATACATACATACATACATTCATACGTGATGGAATCTTCAGTCAAAGATGACGCATGAGTATTCTGTTTTTTTCTGATTGACCGGTACAAACAATTTGCTTATAATGATCAAATGCATGTGCTGCACATTAACTCACTCCCTTCATCAAATCAGTGTTGCCTGACCAGGTGCATGGTGTACCACAGAGCAAGATGCGATGAAATGATTTGCTCAAGAACACAATGTACCACAAGGTCTAGGATCTTGTGATCATCAGTGCAACACCCTAACCATGAGGCCATGAATATAGGAGTCGCTCCATAGGCGCAGGAGTGGCTGTGTGGTAAGAGGCTTGCTTACCAACCACATGGTTCCGGGTTCAGTCCCACTGCATGACACCTTGGGCAAGTGTCTTCTACTATAGCCTCAGAATGGATTTGGTAGATGGAAGCTGAAAGAAATCCATCATCTGTGTGTGAATATATATATACATATATAGGCGCAGGAGTAGCTGTGTGGTAAATAGCTTGCTTAGCAACCATATGGTTCTGCATTCAGTCCCACTGCATGGCACCTTGGGCAAGTGTCGTCTACTATAGTTTTGGGTCAACCAAAGCCTCGTGAGTGGATTTGGTGGATGGAAACTGAAAGAAGCCTGTCTGTGTTTGTCCCCCCCAACATTGCTTAACAACTGATGTTGGTATGTTTACATCCTCGTAACTTAGTGGTTCGGCAAAGGACCGTTAGAATAAGTATTAGGCTTATAAAGAATAAGTCCTGGGGTTGATTTGCTCAACTAAACGTGGTGCTCCAGCATGACCACAGTCAAATGACTGAAACAAGTAAAAAATAAAAGAATATATAAGCAATAGTATAATGAATACTATACAAGATAAATTCCTGACTTACTGTTTTTTGAGAGAACATAAACAAATGCCTTGTGGCAATTGGAAGCGACTTTAAATGACAAGGGGAGATAATTTTGAGACTCAACAGTTCTTCATGAGTGACATGACATTCAGGAAAAGACAGTTTGATTGTCTGGCTGTAGACACGAGTTTCTGCCTCAGTAGGCATCATCACTATATTAGTTATCCTAATTTATATGTATGTGTCTGAAATAGTTCCTCACACAAAAATATATATATATATATATATATATATATGTATATCAAATACTGCAGACACATTTGAATAGATGAATGGCTTTATGTAAAGCAAGTCTAATAAATCATAGAGATTAACAGAAATAAAGCAAAATTACTAACACATTCATACACACACACACATTTATAAAAATGGACACATAGGCATGCACATACATAGATAAATATAAACACACACAGACACACTCACAAATATAAATATATATATATACAGACTCAAGTGCAAATATACATACAATATATATATGTATATATATGTACATACATACGTGCACACATATGTGTACATCTATATGCACACGCATATACACACATTCATAAATATACATATGGAAGATTGGCAAGTGATCAATATTTGGAGAGGAAACCCTGTTCATGGAAATGTTCGTAGATGCAAAGAATCAGCAGAGTCGTAATAGTTATGTTCTCTTTGCAAAAGTTCATAACCTTTCATCTGACAAGTAACTGTACAATAGACACAGATTGTTTGCCTATGACATACATACTTACAGTGTAGGTGTGTGTGTGTGTGTGTGTATACACACAAACATACATACACACATGCATACATAAATATGTACATCTATATATATATATATATGTATATATATACACACACGCATAAATATAAATATATATTTATATATATATACACACATACCTAAATATGCATATATATGTATGTGTGTGTATATATATATATATATATATATATATATATATATATATGTATGTACACACTTGCATACCTATGTAAATGTATATATATACATTTACATAGGTATATATGTATATATACACACACACACACACACACATATATATATATATATATATACGTGCATATATATGTATCATATATATATATATACATACGTATATATACATATACACATGCATATACACACATGCATATATATATATATGCACATATA
>NC_068988.1:64654537-64658309 GCF_001194135.2 Octopus bimaculoides | reverse complement strand
TATATATATATATATATAAGTATACTTACTAATACTGTATGATAATGAAGGTTGAGAAACAGCAAAATAAAAAGTTACGATAGTTATGTATAGTCGTAAAAAGAATATATAATATATTTGTGGTATAGTTCATTTTTCTTTTAGATGTACAGAGAGCTTAGAATATCTGGGTAAGTTTAGTCCAGTTGCCTTTTACAAACACGAACTCCTCTCACATGTATGCGCACACATGCATCATACAATTCACTTAAACACCACATGCATGGACATAGCTCTGCATGCACATGCATAATAAAGTATATATTAAAATGAATGCATTATTGTCTTACAGAAGTACTGACACACATATAGAAAGATCTGCATGACACAGACTTCCACATAAAAACAACTATACTAACACACATACATACATACACACACATACATACACATACATACACACACACACACACAGTCACATGGTGTGAGAAGTTAACAACAGACTGCTATAAGGCCATTAAACAATATACTGGACAGAGAGAGCAAGTAAGATATGAGTTAGCAACACGCTGTCATAAGGTCAATAGCAGACCATATATTGTGTAGGAGGAAGAGAATGAAGGAACAGAAGATGAATTAGCAACAGACTGTTGTAAGGTCAGCAGACAATAATATATTGACCAGAAGGTGTGGGAGTAAGAGAGGAGTTAGCAACAGACTATAAGGTCAACAGTGAATAATAGATGCATATTAGAAAGAAAGAATGAACAAGCAAAATATGTGGTATCATGTTAGAGCATGTAATTTGTAATTCAAACAAAACTGCAGAGTCCTTGGAGTAAATTAGAGATTAAGAAGTTATGCATGAAGTCTCTTACAGCTGTTTCCAGAATAGCTGTATATATGATGCATATCTCTTTGAGCAAAGATTTCCATATAAAAGCCAACTATACTGTCTTCAGAGGGAAGGATTAAGGAATATTCTTAATAAAAGATATTAGTAGTTATCAGTTCCATTGTTGAAGAGAGAGAGAAAGAGAGATAGATAGATAGATAGAAAGATAGATAGATAGATAGATAGAGAGAGAGAGAGAGAGAGCAATTCAGAAGGCTGAAAGACGAAGTTGACCTCAACAGAATTTGAACTCAGATCGTAAGGATGGATTTAAGGCTGGGTATTTTGTCCTGTGTGCTAACAATTGTACTAGCTTACCATCTTTAATCCAGTACACACATACACACATGCACACGCATTCACCCATACATTCTTTATTTGTGGGTCAACAAAGCTACTAATGATTTGATGTGAAGGGATCTTCCCAATTGTCTTAGCATGTCACGTGAAGGTGCTGACAAGTACCAACACTTGAACAATTGTGAAGATTTTTTCACATGAAACTATTGGTAGCATTGTTAATTCACAAATAAAGAATATTTATGCCCCAGTGCAGTGCTGAGCAGTCATTCTCATTGTTTGATACTAGCACACACACACACACACACACACACACACACACACACACATACACAAAATGGTTCTTTTGTCAATTTCAATGTTGAGCATTCAAGGTGCTTGATCAAAAGACCTAACTGTTCCTTGAATTATAAAGTGGCTGAGTATTCCATTTATACTTGCACCCTTCAGAGAGAATCTACCCATAACAGTATGCAGAAGACAAAAGTAATGCTTTGAATTACAAGTTCAATCCATTTTCCATCTGAAAGGCTTTTGCACAATTGCCTCATCAATTTTACTTACAAAATTTGGATCAAGCTGAAGTTAAAGAAAAAGATGTAGCTTAAATAGATTGGCACTGCATTCAAGACATCACAATTGCAAAGCAAACACTTTAACCATGAAACTATGTTCATATACATACACAGAAAAATGTAAGCAATGAAGAAATAGTTTGTTGTATCCTGGGAGGTTCATTATGCCAATAATCAACACATGCTTGGTTCTATTTCACTTCATTCCTTCATTTTGCCTATTGGTTAGCCACCTAACTAATTAACTAATCAAGTGTTCAATTAATTGTTGTTTGGTCAAGTGATTGATTAAGTGAACAATTAACCAAACAATTGATTAGTTAATTGGTTAAATAGCTAATCAATTGACAAAAAAAAGTGAAGTGAAATAGAACCAGTGCATGTGTTTATTGTTGGTATAATGACCCTCCCAAGTTACTACAAAAATATGCTTCAACACATGAGTTCACATTAAAGAATCTTGCCAACCAAATACAAAAATTAAATGAAAAAATATATCTATGTATATCAATTGTTAAAATTTCAGAATTGGGAAAGGAAAATAAAATAGATAGTTATGTGCCAGTGAGAGAATAGGAATGTTTGTGTGTGTATATAGAGAACATCTGTACGTATACAGGTTTTATACATGTAAGGCAGACACATATATACCTTAATGTATACAGACATATGTATAATTCACTCATTAGCCATAGATTCTGTGCCAGGAAAATGGTTAAAAAAAAATACTATAATCACAGACACAACCTCATGCAATCAAATCAGGCAAAACTGCTGGGCTATTGATTGAGGTGTGTGTGTGTGTGTGTGTGTGTGTGTGTGTGTGTGTGCATGCGTACACACATGGAAGTGTACAATTATTTTTATATATGTTGAATCATGTATCTTCTTACTTTTGTATTTATAAATGTGTACCATACTGTTTAAAACTGTATATATATATTTTACAGAGATGCTGAAATATATACATATACACACACACAAGCACACACACACACACACACACACACATATATATAAATGAAAGTGTGTTTTTTAATATGTGATGTAGTTGTGTATATATGCATGTACATAAATTTGTTTAGATTACTTCTACATGTTTATACATATATATATGTGTGTGTGTGTGTGTATGCATGTATATGTACACATATACATTCTATGATAAATTCACTGCATTCCAGCAAAACACCAACAACATCCTCGATTATAAAAAACAAACCCCAAAAACCCACACCAAACAAGAACGGTACCTTCAACTATGGCATTAAGGGAACTTGCCAATCCACTGTGGCATTCATGCTCAATACCTGTGTCTTCGAATTAGTAAACAGACATTATCAAACTATATCAAACGAGAATTAGCTGAAGAGGAAGAATAATGAAGAATGGTAAAAAAAAAAATAATAATAATAAATTAATAAAAAAAACTCTGGAATAAAGGAGGGAAAAAAATGCAAATATTGAATGAAGATGCAGTAAGGAAAATATTTTAAGAAAGAAAATAAATTCATTGTTGTTTATCATTTTTCTTATATTGTTAAAATTATTATTATTATTATTATTATTATTATTATTATTATTACCTTTATCAAAAGTATTTTATTTTTATTATTGTTTTTATGTTATTGTTATTTTTGCTTTTATTGTTATTTTTATTATTATTGCTATTACTGTGTGCGTACATATATATGTGTGTGTGTGTGTAGTTTTTATTAATATTATTATTAATTGGTTTTGCATATGTATTTTTTAAAATTTGTTTTTATCATTTCTTTTTATTGTAGCTTTGTCTTCTTGTGTTATTTCTTCAACAAATTAGTCTGAACAGTATTTCTATATTTATTTATTTAAACTAGACATATGTGTGTCTGTCCATGCTCACATACATGCCTGTACATATCATCATCATCATTTAATATCTGTTTTCTATACTGGCACATATATATATATATATATTTATATATATATATATATATATTTATATATATATATATATATATATATATATGTATGCCATACT
>NC_068988.1:64650101-64652601 GCF_001194135.2 Octopus bimaculoides | reverse complement strand
TTGGACTTGAAGAAATGTATTAAACATCAGGATCACAGTACTTGAAGAGTATTTGCTGTAGAGGTGGCATGTCTAGGATTTCTTGCCAAATGGCCTGAAATAAGTCCCTCATAAGATGGACTTTGAGAAAGGGATGAGGCATACGGATGGCAGCATATGGAGAGTGCTTTCTGTAAAGGTGTGACATCTTGAATTTCTATCAAAAGGGCCTGAGATAAATGAAATGAGAAAATGGCATCAGCATTCAGGTTGGTACTGCACAGAGGACACTTCATGTCTTGGATTTCTAATCAGATGCTCAATGTCCAAGATAATTGGAATTGAAATGAGGAAGACTGCCAAAGCTGTGATTCCCAAAATGCGACAAAAAATGCAAAGGATGCTTCTGAATGAGTGTGGCAGAGCAATAGGAAAGAATGACAAAAGCTGAGGGCAAAGAATGACAAAATCTGAGAGCAAAAGCTGAAAACAAATTGTCAAGAAGCAGGATTACAGAAATAGATGCTGCATGTTGCTGTGGTTAACATGTGGCACTCTGTTGGTTATAATGACGAGGGTTCCAGTTGATCTGATCAATGGAACAACCTGCTTGTGAAATTAACATTTGAGCACTCTGTAGGCACATGTGCTCTTAATGTAGTTCTTAGAGAGATTCAGCATGACACAGAATGTGACAAGGCTGGCTCTTTGAAATACATTTTTGCCAGCTGAGTGGACTGGAGCAATGCGAAATAAAGTGTCTTTCTGAAGGACACAATGCATCACCAGGAATTGAACTCACGGCCTTACAATCGTGAGACGAATACCCTAACCACTAAGCCACGTGCCTTTATGGTTACCATGTAGGACTGGAATAACTCCATGTGAGAACAGATACAAAGCAGAAAGGATTTGTTAGTTATCCTATTGCAGACTACACCTTAGTGGAGGTAGCAGGATTCAGGTGAAAGAGTACAAGACCTATCTAACCTATACAAATATGGAGACAGTGAATGTAAAATAATGGTGATAATGATGATGATGATGATGATTTCAGAAATAACTCTCCAGTTTAATCTGTGATCTTTGTAACTATGGATACCAGAGAAAGAAAACTTTGACTGTAATACATGAGTTCTTTTCAAAGTTTTCTCTTTTGATGTATAGGGATGTACAGGAAGTTCATAATTCTGGTTATATATTGTGCAATTTAAATCACACAACACACGCACACACATACATATATAAATCAAAATGCCCAATTTTTTTTTCACATACATAAACAACAAAAATACATTATACACACACACATACCATTTATTTTATATACAATACAGACATGGAATCTATCTATATATATATATATATACACACACACACACCTACATATTTTGGTTTAATGCATACATAGTACATATTTATAAAAGGATATACATATATTATTACATGTATATTACATATACATACAAATATTTATACATGCATCATTCCAATCCAACACAGACAATATATATATATATATATATATATATATATATATATATATATATATATATATATATATATACATATGCACACACACATACACATATAAAGTTCCTGTATGTATGTAAATGTGTTTGTAAGTGTATACACACACACATATATATACATACAAACATACATACATACATATATATATACAGGTACCTATATATAAGTCTTTGATAAAAACACTTACATATATACGTAGTGAAGCTCATATACACATATTCTTATATACACACCACATTTCAATTATGTTTCTAAACTTTTCCTATGATTTCTACAGATAATATTTGTACATTTCTGTCAGCTGCATTTATATGGTATTTCCATAGATGGTGGTGGTCATGGCAGAGCCTGTGGTGGTGGCTGTACATAAGGTGAGGGTGGTGTTTGAGGTGGTTATAACAGTATGTGAATAATAATGCTCTTTTGGAGGAAGTAATGGTTTACTGATATAAATAGATGCATTAGTAGCTCTGGAAATTTTTATATTTAAGGGAAGGAGAAGGGTTCTAACAGAAGTACAGCGTATCTGTGTGTATGTAAGTTCATACATAAATTATATAGATATAATAATAGTAATGGTAAGACAACAAAAGAATGATAGAGACCTCAATATTATGTAAATATAAGAATTTATTTGTAATATAATATGTGACAACCATTCAGTTGCCATGATAAAACTCCAAGTTTCAGATATTGGGGTGGAAACCTGCACCAATATCTCTTCAGTTATTGAGGCAATTCTTTTTAATAAGGTCTGTAATTTCTCCAAAAGTTTCTTAGAGTATAATTCCCCGGATGGTATAGGTATGTTTTTCATAGGAATGATCGATATTATAGGCATCCGTATTAATTAAATTCTTCTGTGGGGCAGAAGAATTGCCTCGATTACTGAAGAGATGCCAGTGCAGGTTTCTGCCCCGACATCTGAAACTTGGAGTTGTATTATGGCTACTGAATAATTGTCACATATTACAAATAAATTATATAT
>NC_068988.1:64647031-64650061 GCF_001194135.2 Octopus bimaculoides | reverse complement strand
ATATATATGCACAAATATAGGGTAAAAATTAATAATTAATTAATAATTAGTAATTTTACCAAGTAGTTCGGTGTGCTAAAAAACCATTATCGGTAAATTTATATAGACAAAATTAAGATTTAGGGTTCAGCAATTTTGGTAGAGAAATAGTAGTTTTGGCTGCTATTTCTAATTTTCGGTGTGTGGTGCAGCAATGCTTGCTGAATCCTAAATTTTAATTTTGTCTATATATATACATATACATGCATAATCATCATCATCATTTGACGTCCATTTTCCATGCTAGCATAGGTTGGACGGTTCTGACATGAGCTGACCAGCTGAAAGGCTGTTCAGGCTCCAAGTCTGCTTTGGCATGGTTTCTACAGCTGAATGTCTTTCCTAACGCTAACCACTTTACAGAATGTACTGGGTGCTTTTACGCAGCACTGGCACTGGTGCTATTTACATGGCCTCAGCACCTATGAGCCCATAAGATTAGGGATGCTCAGCTGGAGAGGGTTGCAGGGGATGAGCCTGGGGCAACCATATTTTTACTTAGCTTGATGTGTCTCTTCAAGCACAGCAAACCACCAGGAGTCTCGGACCCTTGGCATCCCCTCTGTAAGTCCTGAAATCTGTAGATCCTTTTTCACTACTTCATCCCATGTCTTCCTGGGCCTACACCTTCCACATGCTCCCTCTGCAATTAGAGAGAGCAGTTCCTCTTGATGCAACTGTCTTTATTAATATGACATGACCGAACCAGCGCAGTCTTCTCTCTTGCATGATACATCTGATGCCTCTTATACCCAATAATTCTCTCCAATTACTCACACACACACACACACACACACACACATACACGTGTGTGTGTGTGTGAGAGAGAGAGAGAGAGAGAGTGGGGGAGTGACAGAACAAGAAAAAGAGGAATTAGCAGCAGTAGTAGCAATTCCATAGACCCTATGTTGTTGGTTCCAGCATGTCCAAAGATGGCTGAAGTAAAAAGAGACGCTACAAGGAGCCAGAAGTCCAATTAATTCAGATGCAACGTTCAGAAAACACCTGCTCATGTTAAAGTAGTCTCTTTTGTTAGGAAGCGATCCATCTTCTAGGTTTGAGGAAATTTATTATTTAATCAATGGCAGAGAATACTTTAATTTGCTAGATTGCCATCCTTTGAACCATTTTAATGCCAACATGCCAGACCAAGACCACTGCCTCTCATTCTATCATACTAAGTCCTCTGCTTCTAAAGTGTTTAAATTAAAACCTTCATTCATAAATTTATGTAAGGAACTTTGCTAAATTATGTTTCAAACATCAGTTTAAACCTTTTGATAGCAATCCACCTGAGACTGCGACTGATTTTAGAATACAACACAACCAGCTTTAAAATGTTCGTTTTAAAATTAACCCTTTCATTACCATATTTCTATTGAGACACATTACGTTTGTTTTAATTAATTTTGAAAATAATGATGAATTTAGTAAAATAACTGTCATTATTAAACTGGTTTCTGGACCATAAATCAACCTGGAGATTTCAATAGAAGGTTTTAATTTAAATTGCTTTAAAACAGGAATTTTGTATCATAGAACCAAAGGCAGTCTCAGGTGAGTTGGTATCAAAATAATTAAAACCTAAATTCATATAAAAACATTTTCATTGAGTCATGTTTTAAACAGTGGTTTAACCCTTTAAAATATTTGTGTTAAAATACACTGAATGTTTGAATTAATTTAAAAACTAATGAAAATTTAGTAAACAAACTTTGTCGTTATAAATCTGGTTGTCTGAAACAAACTAATCTAGGAATTTGGATAAAAGGTTTTAATTCATATCATTTTTAAACAGAAAGTTTGTATCCTAACACAAGTGTGGTCTTGTTTGTGGTTGGTTTCAAGGGGGTCAATAATTAAAAAAGTTAATTATATCACTAATTACTTCTGAATTGATGATTCCGTTTTGCTTTGTTTTTACAAATTAAACTGAACCAAACCAGACCAATTTATTTTTCAAAATTAATTAAAATACATAGGGAGTTTATTTCATGAAGGAATCTGGTCACAAGAGGGTTAAATCATGTGAAAGGATGAACTTGTTCAGTAGATTTAATAAGAGAATACAGGTGCATTACTTATTTTTAAAGTCTGGTACTTATACTATTGGTCTCTTTTGCTGAACCGCTAAGTTGTAGGAACATCAGTCAATGCACATGCACACAGGGCTTCTTTCAGTTTCTGTCTGCCAAATTCACTTATAAGGCTTTAGTTGGCCAGGGGACATAGAAGACACTTGCCCAAGGTTCTTCACAGCAGGACTGAATCTGAAGCCAGGAGACACATGGCTCAGTGGTTAGAGTGTGTCAGGCTCACAATCATGAGATTGTGTGTTCAATTCCTGGACCAGGCTGTGTGTTATGTTCTTGAGCAAGACACTTTATTTCATGTTGCTCCAGTTCACTCAGCTGTAGAAATGAGTTGCAATGTCACTGGTGCCAAACTGTATCGGCGTTTTCCTTAGCCTTGTATCAGCGTTTTCCTTGGACAACATCAGTAACATGGAGAGGTGAGGCTGGTATGCATGGGTGACTGCTGGTTTTCCCCCAAAACAACCTTGCTTGGACTTGTGCCTCAGAGGGGAACTTTCTAGGTGCAAACCCATAGGCATTCATAAATAAAGAGGGGTTTTTCTTAGTTTCCATACAGTTTCCATCTACCAAATTCACTCACATGGCATTGAATGAAACTGGGGCTATAACAAAAGAACATTTGTCAAGGATAGGACTGAACCCAAAAGCACGTAGCTGCCAAGTAAGTTCCTTAACCACACAGCCATGTCTGTACTTGCATAATTTCTTTCTTTCTCAGTCTTTAACTTTGAAGCGTTTATATTTTTCTTTTCACATTCCATGTGAAGTGTGCCAATATATATATATTTACCTTTTTTTAAAAAAAATTGGATTTCTAATGTGCCAAAAAGTCAAAAAAGATTACAGAAGCACAGGTATAAACTGTAGAGAACATTCTGGTATACAACGCTGTCTC
>NC_068988.1:64642792-64644049 GCF_001194135.2 Octopus bimaculoides | reverse complement strand
ACACCAATATGTATCAATATAAATTTTTAAACACATGCATATGGACACACACACACACACACACACTAACATATACATACATATACATACATATATATATATATATATATATATGTATGTATGTTACAGTTGTACATCCATATTTCAGATATTCATAAATGCGTACATAAATCAAAAAATAATTCCATTTACAAGAACAAGGAAAAGGAAAAGATAACAGAAAAGCAAAACAAAACAAAACAAAAAACCTCACAAAAATCCAAAGAAAAGAAATAAACTAAAGAAGAAGGAGGCAAAGAAGACGAAGAAGAAGAAGAAGAAACAGGAAGGTGGGGTACGGGAGCAGGCAGTGGAAGGAATGATGTAGAAAGAAAAGAGAAGAAAGGAAAACAAGATGCAAACAGCTGAAAGTAGACCATTCCAATTGAACAGAGGTTTATATTCAATGTTGCTATATTGGTTTATTTTTTACCTCCCACCCTCCCTCTCTCTCTCTCACTTTCTCCCCAATGCTCCCCCCCCCCTGTAAACAACAACTACAACAACAACAGTATATGCTTTCGCTAGTCTTCAATATTTTTCACACTCAGCTGTCACTTTCACAGCTCTTTATTTAATTAGTTCTCGGTTCAATTCCCTGTGTCTCTATTCACCAAAATCTATTGTCTTTGAAATTATTATTATTATTATTATTATTATTATTGTTATTATTATTATTATGGCAGCAAGCTGGCAAAATTATTAGAATGCCAGGCGAAACGCTTTGCGGTATTTCGTCTGCTGCTACGTTCTGAGTTCAAATTCCACCAAGGTCGACTTTGCCTTTCGTTTTTTCAGGGCTGGAAAATTAAATACCAGTGAAACACTGGGGTTGATATAATCGACTAGTCCCCTCCCCGTAAAATATTAGGCTTTGTGCTTTTATTAGAAAGGATTATTATTATCATTATTGTTATTATTATTATTATTATTATTATTATTATTATCATTAATAATAGTGGGGTAGTTAGCTGGGAGAACTGTTACTATACCAGACAAGATCCTTAGTGGTATTTCATCTATCCCTATGTTCAGAGTTCAAATTTTGCCAAAACCGCCTTTGCCATTTATCCTTTCAGGATCAATATAATAAGTACCAGTTTCATACTAGGGTTGATGTAATCGACTTATCCCCTCCCCCAAAATTGCTGGTCTTGTGCCCTAGTTTGAAACCATTATTATTATTGAGCTGGCAGAATCATTAACATGCCGGGCAAA
>NC_068988.1:64632440-64637594 GCF_001194135.2 Octopus bimaculoides | reverse complement strand
ACACACACACACACACACACACACACACACACACACACACACACACACACACAAACTAACATATTTATGCACGCATATACATAGACACACATACAAACGGTTGAATTCATACAAGCACACAAACACAAGCATGGACATACGTACATACCTGCATACACATAGGTACATACATAAGCAAGCATATGCACACACAATGTATATTCTTGTGCTTACACAAACGCCCTATGCAAGAAGAATTGTGCAAAATTATAACCTTTATACCCATATTAACACACACACACAGTTGCAAATACATACACACACATGCAAATACACACACTGGTCCTTATATTTACAGTAACACACTGTACAATGCGAATTTTGTGTGAGATCATATAACCTTTACACACACATACATACAAATACACGCACACACATGTATAACTAAAGAAATGTACAAGAAATATAGATAAATTCCAATTAAGGAATTAATTAGAATTTTCTTCTTCATTTCCAGCTAACTAAAATGTTGTGTATTATCTCAGTAAGGATGTTGGGATGTAGTAACGGAACGTCAAATGGGAATAATTACAGCCTAGTAACGAACAGAGATCACTCTAGCAAGATAATCACCTTTGCAACACCACCAGCAGCTTTTGCAGTTATACCTTTCTCTCTGAATACACCCATGCACAAACACTCACATGTATGCACACACAAGTAATACACACACACACATATATATATATATATGTAACATACACACACATGCATATATAAATAATCCTCATACACACACTTATATAGACTCCACTACGCACACTTATTTGTGTATTTTAAGTTTTCTTTTCATGCTGTCGAGGTATTGTTTTACAGTCAGATGCCTTTCCTGTCTCTAACCTTTATCTGTTTTCCAAGTGAGGGAGTTTTTGTTCCCCTTGCCTTTGAACATGCATAACTATGGGATGATTTGTTGACAAGAAAATATCAATAAACATTGCCCTCTGAGGCTCTGTGATTTTTCAAGCTAAGCACAGAATGTAAACATTCACAAGCATCTCTCTCTCTCTCTCTCTCTATATATATATATATATATATATATATATCTACCTATCTGTCTCTGTAGCAATCTCATTATCTATCTATCTATCTATCTATCTATCTATCCATCCTATCTATCTCCAATGAGCTTTATACAAACTTTGGCAACAAAATTCATGCACAAGGCATTGGTTAGGCTGGAGCAGTAGCAGAAGATGCTCAAATTACTGTTCTGCAGAACTGCAATGGCAACCATGTGGTTGCAAAGCAAATTCACATACACACACACACACACACACACACACACACACACACACACACACACACACACACACACACACACACATATATAATGTGTATGCAGATGAGAAAGAGGGAGATTACATACAACATGAACTGCAGGACATTGTCTTCATCAGCTGTCAATCATAGATCACAATAATTTCGTTACCTTCCAACAATATAACTCTCTTATTCTGTCCAGTGGCATTGAGCAGCATTGATGCAACTAAGGAACATTCATATTTACTTGGTATAGCCTGTTTTATTTCTTCCTTTTATCTAATTAGCAAACAAACACTGGCTGTTGCTGTAACCACTCCATCCCAGTAGCAACGACTTTTGTAATCATAATGATAATTAATATTATTTCTATCAAAGGCAGATGGCCACAAATATTTTGACTTAATGGGCCAATCAGAAAAGCAAAAGCAGTGAACTAATTTTGAACTGTTGACATATGCGCAAATTCTTTCTCAGGAATTTTTGAAAAAGAGACACACATCATGGATGATAAATGATAAATGGCAGTTTGTGAGTTACCAACAAAGTTGCTAGGTTTTTGTTTGTTTTATCCAATTATTAAAAAATTTTCAATTCATTAAGAATCTTTTCTGCATAGATCATTCAATAGATCCAAGCATTCTTTATGTGATGGAAGCAAACTCAGAAATGTGTATAACCATTGCTTTTTAATGAGCCACAGAGCAAAGATAGGCTTTTTTTGCTCAGCTGAGAATTTGCAGTTTTTACTATAATTATCCCATAAATGTCTCTTCTCAATTAAAGGACACACAGAATCATAACAACTGGCATTGTTTACAGACATATGTCTCCCCAGACAACTATTAGAAAAACAACATTTATCACAAGATTGGCAAGTGTATTTACTTTCAAGTGGCAATGAATATATTATTAACTAGCTTTGATTTGAGACCAGCTGCCGATAGACAAACTCAGTTGCAAATTGAACATTTAACCCTTTCGTTATCATATTTCTGTTGAAGCATATTTTTTGTTTCAATTAAATATAGAAATAATGAAGAATTTAGTAAAATATCTTTGTTGTTATTTACTCAGTGATAGGGACATGAATCAATATGAAATATCGATGGGAGGTTTTAAATAGGTCACTTTAAAACAGGAAGCATGCATGATGTAGTCATGGGTAGACACACGCGGATTAGCATCAAAAGGGTTTAAGGGGATTATTAGTAACAATGGATATTTATGGATTTCCTTTTCTTGAATCTCACTTCAATTTGGTATATTTAGCCCCTTAGCATTTAAGCCTGCCATAACCAACACAAACATAAAACACTTTTTTTATGTTCAAGCTGGCCATATCTTGCCTCTCATACTTACCCTACAATGTCCTTCTAGACAAAATCTCAAAGCTACAGGCTAATGCATCAGTGGTTTAGAGCAGTGTGAATAAACTAGAATTATATTTGATAGAGTACAACACCCTGGGCAAGTGTCTACTATAGCCAATGCCTTATAAGTGAATTTGGTAGGTGGAAACTGTATGGAACCCTGTTGTGTGTGAGTGTGTGTGCATACATACATGTGTGTGGTGTGTATACATACGTGTGTGTGTGTATATTCACTTGACGTGTGTGTGTGCATCTTTGTGTTTATCCTCCTCACTTGACAACCAGTGTTGGTATGTTTACATCCCCATAATTTAATGGTTTGGCAAAAGAGCCCCATAGAATAGGCACCAGACTTAAAGCTAATTAGTGAGGGTTGATTTGTTCAGCTAGTCCCTTATAAGGCAGTGCTCCAGCATGACCAAAGTCCAATGGCTGATATGAATAAAAAGATAAAAGATTGGTTAAAACACATATCTTCAGATGTTAAGTCTCATGGAGGCAATGACAAGTGATCGAGACTTTTAGCAATTTTCTATGCTTGAGAAGACATGTCAAGCTAAAAGGAATCGTAGTCGTGGCCAGTGCTGGGGGCACACGAGAGGCACCCATGCCAGTGACATGTAAAAGCACCAGATATATTGTGTGGAGGGGTTGGTATTAGGAAGAGCATCTGACCATAGAAACCAAGCCAAAATCACACTGGAGTCTGGTGCAGCTTTCTGGTTTTCCAGTTCCAATCAAACTGTCTAACCTATGCTAGCATAGAAGACGGATGATGATGATGATAATGATGTAGGTAGTGTTGAATTTAATTATGAAAATGATCACGAAATGATGACATTAAATATGAATGTACTGCATCATGTGATATCTGTTTTATCACACGATTAGTATAGATCAGATATTTATTGTACAAAGGCTGTGAACTGGCAGAACTGTGAGCATGTTGGGTGAAATGCTTCAGGGCAGTTCTTCCAGTCCTTTACATCTTGAGTTTAAATTCCCGTTTAGGGTAATTTAGCCTTTCATCTCTTTGGGGTCAATAAAATAAAGTACCAGTGAAATGCAGGTTGTTGGGGTGATATAACTGACTTGCACCTTCCCTCAAAATTGCTGGCCTTGAATCTATCAGAGGACTGGTAACCTGTTTAGGAGAATATTGTGATCTCGACCATTTATCATCATCATCATCATCATCATCGTTTAACGTCCGCTTTCCATGCTAGCATGGGTTGGACGATTTCAACTGGCCTTCGGAGTCCTGGTGCTCAAGGAAAAGAAAAAAGGAAAAATTCATTGTGTGTTGTTTTGATGAATGAAATAATAAGCAGAAAATAATAATAATAAAAAAAAAAAAAGAATACAATTCAAAATTGATGTCTTCCAGAAGAGTAAATGCGTATAGAAATATAAATGGAATATGGTTGTGTAGAATAGCAGAAATGAGAGGCAATGGAATGGTAAGTTGAAGATGTTTTTTTTTTTTTTTTTTTAATTTTTTTTTTTCAGAAGATGTGTGAGATGATGTATGTAGAAATATAGTTAGAATATAGAAATAATATAGAATGGAAGAAATGAAGCGATGGAATGGTTAGATGATGGTGTTGTTGCAAAGATTGAATAGAGTTTTTTTTTGTGGGGGGGAACAAGAAAGGAATGCAGGAAGGAGAAGAAAGATGCAAAAACTGCATATGTGTGTGTGTGTGGCTGTTTGTGTGTGATTTTGAGTAATTTATTAACAAAGGGATGTTATCTATTTCTTTCTCCATTCACTCATCTTTCTTCATCACCACCATTTCCATCATTATCATCATCATCACCACCACCATCACAACCCTAACTAAAAAATATAGTAACAGCGACAACAGTACCACATTATTATCATCTAGACTAACAACACTAACATTACAACACCGTTATACTATTCTCATAGTATCAGAGAACGACACCACCACCACCACCACCACCAATGCCCCCCCCCCACCACTATAGTTACTCCCACCACCACCACTATGTTTACTCCCATCACTAACACTGCCACAGTTACCTTCTACCAATGAACCAACAAGACAGCATTGATAGTTTTTTCAACCTGCTAGAAATGACAGTCAAATCTCCCTCAAATTATGCCCTACCATTTTAATACAGAAAGGTACTTTAGATAATGTACCTTTTCTGTTTGTTTTCCTGTCTTGTTTTTTGTCCGCCACTACATTCCTCCATGGCAAGATTTAATTTGTGTATACAAATTTAATTTGCGGTCCATGGGAAGAGCCGTTTTAACGATGCGTCCTGCCCAGCTCTTCGAAACGCCGGTGTTAAAACGGGGGTAGCTGATGAAGTAGAATGTTCTCTATGTGGCTTGTGTGTTTTCTCGTCTCTGTTTTGTTTACAATGTCCTGTACCCAGATATGCACCTATACATACAGGTGGATGTCGGTATGCACATACCTGTACGTATATATGCATATACTCATTT
>NC_068988.1:64628831-64631171 GCF_001194135.2 Octopus bimaculoides | reverse complement strand
AGGTCGTCCAGAGAAAAGCAGTTGTATTGTTATGTGGCCACATGTATATATATACATACATATATATATATACATATATATATATAAAGGAATACAAAAGCAGGGACAAGAACTCAAAACATTCGGACAGATGATACAAAAAAAGGGACAAGAAAAATCAAGGACGGGTCATTCAGAGTTTTCTTTCCTCAGTCGAGTTCCAGATTATCTTTGCAATTTCAGTTGGTTGTACTCGAGATTGTTCCAATCTTGGCCAGCCCCAAGGAAAAAGTAAGCTAAATCATCATCATCATTTAATGTCTGTTTTCCATGCTGGCATGGGTTGGATGGTTTGACAGGAGCTGACCAGCTGAAAGGCTGTTCAGGCTCCACGTCTGTTTTGGCATGGTTTCCACAGCTGGATGCCCTTCCTAATGCCAACCACTTTACAAAGTGTACTGGGTGCTTTTATGCAGCACCGGCACAGGTGCTTTTTACATAGCATCAGCACCTATGAGCCCACAAGATTAGGGATGTTCAGCTGGAGAGGGTTGCAGGGGATGAGCCTGTATGCAAGGGCAACCATACTTTTATTTAGCCTGACATGTCTTTTCCAGTACAGCAAACTGCCAGGAGACTCTGTCCCCTGTCATCTCCTCTCTGAGTCCCAATGTCTAGATCCACTCCATGAGTCTCTGTGTGCGACCATGTGTATGTGTTTGTCTTTGTTTAGAAAATGTTGGAATTTCGTTTGTTCCTTAAGATCAATAATTATCATATACACACTTTTATAAATATATATATATACACACATATATATATACGCAAATGTTGAATGATAAAAATGAGTACTCAATACCACATTGGTGGATATAATTTCTTTATTTATGAATTAAGGCTACCATTAGTTTCATGTAAGAAAGTAGGAAAATATCTTAGTGTACTCTTATTCTTTATTCTTTTACTTGTTTGTCATTTGACTGCAGCCATGCTGGAGCACTGCCTTTAGTCGAGCATACCGACCCCAGGACTTATTCTTTGTAAGCCTAGTACTTATTCTATCGGTCTCTTTACCGAACCGCTAAGTTATGGGGATTTAAACACACCAGCATCGGTCGTCAATCGATGTTGGGGGGACAAACACAGGCACACAAACACACACACACACACACACACACACACATATATATATATATATATACATATATATGACGGGCTTCTTTCAGTTTCCGTCTACCAAATCCACTCACAAGGCTTTGGTTGGCCCGAGGCTTTAGGAGAAGACACTTGCCTAAGGTGCCACACAGTGGGACTGAACCCGGGACCATGTGGGTGGTAAGCAAGCTACTTACCATACAGCCACTCCTAATAATTTTTGAAGAAAAGGTGTTTGCCTCTATTTTATACATATACTTTAAATACACAGGTGTGGTAGAATGATGGCACAAACAGCAGAGAGCTATTTGTATTGAGACTGACCCAGTCCAAAATAAAATCAAACATTACTGAAGGTAGCAATGGCTTGTTAGAAGTGACAGAGCATTGGACAAGGTTGTGGTGGATTGATAAACTTGTTGGAGCAATGGACAAAATGCCCTGTTTTATGTTTGTTTATCTCTCCTTATGTTGTGAGTTCAAATCTTGCTGAGGTTAACTTTGCTTTTCATTCCTTTGTGGTGGGGATCAATAAAATAAAGTACTTGTCAGTTATTGGGGGTCATTGTAATCAATTGTCCCCTTCTCCCAAATGTCAAGCCTTGTGCAAGCTGGCAGCATTATTAGCATGCTGGAAAAAATGCTTAGCAGCGTTTTGTCTGTCTTTACTATCTGGGATCAAATTCTACTGAAGCTAGCTTTGCCTTTTATCCTTTTGGGGTCAATAAAATAAGTACCTGCTGAGCACTGGGGTCAATGTAATTGACTTGTTCCCTCCCTTGAAATTGCTGGCCTTATATCAAAATTTGAAACATTATTATTATTATTATCATCATCATCATCATTATTATTATCATTATGCTCCCTATGGTTTATAAATCACATATTTCATTCGTATTTTTATCTTATTTCTGTTTATTCACGTTTTGGTTACACTTTTTCTTTTGCCTTTAAGTTTATTTATTGAAATATAAAATACACGTGTGTGTGTGTGTGTGCATGTGTGCATGTGTGTGTGTGTGTGTGTGTATAAGTATATGAGTGAGTGTGTGTATAGTTTTAATCTTATAATTAGTTAAATGTGAACCTCCTGCTTGGCTTTCCTTAAATGAGACTGACAACCAGTGATAAACGAGTGCAACCCTCTACTCAAGATTGTAAAGAACAGTAGAGGCGGCGGCGGTGGTGGTGGTAGTGGTGGTGGTG
>NC_068988.1:64620530-64621593 GCF_001194135.2 Octopus bimaculoides | reverse complement strand
GGACTGACCTGAGGTTAAACAACACCCCCGTTACTCCCCACCCCTCCCTTTCGCTCTGCCAATATCATTATCTGCTATGGTAGACTGCATTTTGGTTCCAGATGGAAGAATAGGGCTCAAATGCATGCATACATGCATGTGTGTGCGTGTGCCTACATGTGTAAGTACATATCAATGGTGATATATATTTTCAATGTGTACGAATAGATTTTGTGTGTGTGTGTGTGTGTGTGTGTGTGTGTATAATCTGTGTGTGTGCAGTAATGTTATGTGTGTGTGTTTTGTGTGTGTTAATGTGTATGCATGTATACATGTGTTGTGTTTTATGCATATGTTTGTGTGTGTGTTGTGTATGCATGTGTTTATGGTTATGCATGTATACATGTGTACATGTGTTCTGTATGCATGTGTGTGTTTTGTGTATGCACGTGTGCATGTCTTGTGTATGCATGTGTGTGTGTGTTGTGTATAACTGTGTATGTGTTGTATATGCATGAGTGTGTGTTGTGTATGAATGAGTGTGTGTTGTGTATGTATGTGTGTTGTGTTGTGTATGTATTTGCCTGTTGTGAATATGTATGCACGTTGTGTATGGGCATGCGTGTTATGTGTATCCGTGTGTGTCATGTGTATGCGATGTGCACATTTTGCATGCTATATGTGTGTGCATGTATATACGTGTGTGTGTGTGTGTGTTAGCTTTTGCTAGTTGGATATGCTTTTGTGCTGCTGAATCACTCAAGCATGAAGTACAAAGAGGTAAAGGAACCACCAGCCAGGTTGACCTTAAACAAGCAGAGTTATGTGCCTTACTTAAGGGGCACACATTCAGTCTACAGCACTAACAAAATTTGAACACCTCTGTCTGTCTCTCTCCCTCTCTCTCCATATACATATATATAAAACACGAATAAAATTAGCTGTTAAGGTATTTATAAAAGTTGCCACAATTTCATATATAATGTTTTTATATATATATATATATATATATATATATATCTTCATTAGGAACCCTTTATTAGTATATATATATATATATATATATATATATATATATATATAT
>NC_068988.1:64617467-64618870 GCF_001194135.2 Octopus bimaculoides | reverse complement strand
GGGAGGAATCTTTACGTGGTCGTTTGACAAAGTAGAAATAGTAGTCAAGTCTCCCTCAAATCACGCCCTACCAACTTTGACAGCAAGAATAATAACATAAATAATAATAATAATAATAATAATAATAATAATAAATCAATAAAAAAAAGAGCACAGTGGGTAATTAAGAGACAAGATTGTCATGGCTGGAAAGCCTATTTGAATAGAGCTGATCAGGGCCTAAGTAACACCACCACCACCACCTCCATTACCACTACCACCACCATCATTACCGCCCCCACCATTACCATTTCTACAGCTGCTAGCACCATTCTATGAAGGCAATATTATAGTAATTAACCAAAGGTTGTTTCAGGAAAGAAACACACAGACACGCATGCATACATACATACATACAAGCTACATACATTCATATGCATAATTACAATTAACACACATGTGCACAACCCTGCATGCATGTATGCTTGCACATGCATTACATGTATATACAGATATGTATGTGTGCATATATATGCAGATCTTCAGGGTTTTATTTTTGATGTTTCACTGAAAAATAGCTGTAGGGTGGTGATTTTGTTGTTAAAGGAAGGAAAAATTATATACACTGTTATATCTATCTATCTATCTATCTATCTATCTATCTATCTATCTATCTATCTATCTATTAATATATGAGTGAGACATATGAAGAAGATAGGTAGATAGATAGACAGATAGAGAGAGAGAAAGTGTGTGTGTGTGCATGAGACAAATAGTCAAACAGGCAGGTAGGCAGATAGATGGGCAGACAAGTTGATAGAGAGGTAAATAGAAAGAAAGAAAGATAGATAGATAGATAGATAGATAGATAGATTGATAGATTGATAGATAGATTGATAGATAGATTGATAGATAGATAGATAGATAGAAAGATAAATAGATATAGATAAATAGACAGATAGAAAGATAGATAGATAAATAGATAGGTAAAAAGATAGATAAATAGATATTTAGATAAATAGACAGATAGATAGATAGACAAATATGCAGAGAGACAGATAGAGTTGTGTTCACACATATTGTTATAAAATATTTCATAATCATCACCATTATTTCATGCATGAATATTATGCCGACGCAAGTTAGATGGTTTGACAGGATCCATTGAACTGAATGGCTGCACTGAGCTGCTTAGTCTTCTTTGGTATAATTTCTATGGCTGGATGCCTCTCTTAATACCAAACACTTTACAGGGTGTACTGAATGCCTTTTACATGACAGCAGCACAAGTGAGATTGCCAAGTAGCTTGCAAGACAAAGACAAAGACATTTCAACAGAGTAGGCATGTAGGGGGGAGAGAGAGAGAAAGAGAAAGAGAAAGAGAAAGATATATATATATATATATATATATATATATATATAT
>NC_068988.1:64613836-64614968 GCF_001194135.2 Octopus bimaculoides | reverse complement strand
ATGTACCATCTTGGGCGTGACCGTTGCCAGTACCGCCTGACTGGCCTTTGTAAGGTTTTCGAGCGAGATCGTTGCCAGTGCCCCTGGACTGGCTCTTGTGCGGGTGGCACATAAAAGACACCATTTCGAGCGTGGCCGTTTTCGTGCAGGTGACACGTAAAAGCACCCACTACACTCTCTGAGTGGTTGGCGTTAGGAAGGGCATCCAGCTGTAGAAACTCTGCCAAATTAGATTGGAGCCTGGTGTTGCCATCCGGTTTCACCAGTCCTCAGTCAAATCGTCCAACCCATGCTAGCATGGAAAGCGGACGTTAAACGATGATGATGATGATGATGATACATATATACACATACATGCATGCACATATACACATACATGCATACACATATATACATACATGTATACACATATATACATACATGCATACACATATATATATATATATACACACACATATATATATATATATACACACGCATATATATATGTACATATATATGTTGGCTGTCCACTCATGACCGAAGAAGACCATTGCTGACCTTCAGGAATGTTGTGCGCTCTAGGACTAACTTATATTTTGCATTTGCGGGTCTGTTGGTGGCTAATGAGCCCTGCTCTTCACACGTATACACAACTGCAAACATCGCAAACCAAGTTTTCCCCATTCACTACACCAGCAGTGCACTTTTGAGCATCACGCTTAAGTTCTTCATGCAGAATAGTGCTCTCTCAAAAGTGTCGATCCCCTCCTTAACCTGCTTCCTTCATCTGTGGTGATTACAGGCATTGCTTTCCCAGTCAGTCTCCTGCATATCACAGGCCTTTAATGAGGACTTGACACAGTCCTTAAATCGCAGCCTTGGTTTCTGCTGGGGTCTCTTTCCAGTCATAGCATCTGCTATATACATCATCATCATCATAAATATATATATATATATATATACATATATATATATATATATATATACACACACACACACATACATACATACACATGCATATATACATACATATATATACATACATACATACATACATACATTCATAAACACACATATATCAAGTCCTTATAGTGATAATATATGCATATATCTGCTTCACAATTCCTGCAGTTATCTATGTATCTTACTA
>NC_068988.1:64610951-64613596 GCF_001194135.2 Octopus bimaculoides | reverse complement strand
ATATATATATATATATATATATAATGCTCAACAGCTATATTTATCTGACACAATAGTATATTTCAAAAACTAAGAGAAATAAGATGGATAGAAAGGAAAAAGGAAACGAACCAGATGAATTTTTTTTTAAAAAACCAAAGTTTATGTAACAAAGAAAAAGAACAACAAAAACCAAAAAATATGACTTTTGGGAAGAAGCAAGAAGGAAAAAAAAACAGATACGATTGGCTATAACTGAGAAATGTGATTGAAAATACAAGTTGACAAGAAGTACATACTAAACAACACACACAAAGATGCCCAAGCATACATATGTGTGTGTATCTTGTCAGATACAAAGGCATATATATATACACATATATACACATACAAATGTGTGTATGTGTGTGAAAAGCTATAGAAGAAATTGCAAATTTGCAAAAAGTAATACTCCTTTTATTTTTATAGGTGAAGGTGTCTGTACATATATATATATATGTGTGTATATACATGTGCACTGCGCCTATGTGTGTGCCTATATATAGATATATATCAGTCGATATATATATACTATTTGTGTTTATATATATATATATATATGCTATATATATATGTATACACATATTACATACTATATAGATCCATACATATATAATACATACATACACACACACACACACACACACACACACGTATATATATATATATATATATATATATATATATATATATATATTACAATAATCACACATATACATCTTATATCAGAAACACACAACACAACTATGAATGTAACCGAAAGTGGATATGTTTTTCCACTTTCTTTCTTCTTCTACGTCTTCTTCTTCTTCATCTTCTTCAGTTCTTTGTTTGAGTCAATAAGCAAAGTATTCTAAAGATAAGGAAATGCCCAGAAGTAGCATCAATAACCGTTTATTCTTTTAAGAATAAAAATAAAAACAGCAATAAATAAATAAAGGATAATAATACTTGAGAGAGAGAAAAAAAATTTATTGCTTGATAAGATGAAAATTTATTCCACTAAAAGGAATTGACAAGACTCAGTTATTATAGGCATGGTATGTTGATGTGTGTGTGTATAAGTCTATTGTATATATGTCTGTGTATATGAGTATATATATATATATATATATATACATATATATATATATGTATGTGTATATGTATGTATATATATATATATATATATATATATATATATATATATAGCATAATTATATATTGTATTGTGTCTTATATATATATATATATATATATATAGCATAATTATATATTGTATTGTGTCTAATATATATATATATATGTATATATATATGCATACATATATTTAGCATATATATCTAATACACATACAAACACACACGTATGTATATACACAGATGCATGTATATATATACGTAGACACATATCTATATATAATTTATATGGCTTATTTATCTATGCACTCACATATGCATATACATAATAATAATAATCTTAATTGCTAAACATTAAACTAGTTAATAGACTCTACAGTTATATAGTTAATGAAATGTGTGTGTTGGTGTATATATGTGTGTACTTTTTGCAGAAGTTAGTTTTTGTTATTTGGATGGTTCTTTATATATGTATATCTCTGTATGTCTTTATATATATATCTTTATCTAAGCACACACACACACACACACAATATTCATGTACATGCATACATACACACATACAAATATATATGTATATGTATATACACACATGCATGCACATACATATATACACATACACACACACACACACACACACACACACATATATATATATATATATATATACACACACATGCATACAAACACACATATACACTCACATACATATATACACATATACATTTGCACACACATACATATGCACACACACATACATACATACAAACACATACATACATACAAACACAAACACATATACATACATATATATAGACACACACACATATATATGTATATAAACACAAGTGATGTGTGTATATTTTTTATATCATATCTCCTTTTTATCTGCTAATTTATTCTGTTTAATGTCTCATTTTAAAGTCTGTTTTGAAGACTTGTTTTATATTTTATATTACTTTTATTCCTTATTTATAGTCCCTCTCTAACTTGATTCTTTAGTTAGTATTTTTATCATTTTTTCACAGATTATTTGCGTGGGGGTGGTGGTGGTGGTGGTGCGAGTTGTTTGTGGAGAAAACAGTGAAATTGTGGTGGTGAGGGAGACAACGATGTTGGAAATGACAACAGGGGTGGGGGTTGTGTATGTGTATACAATAGACACTGTGTGTGTGTGTGTGTGTGTGTGTGTGTGTGTGTGAGATGGGAGAGTGTTGTTGTTGTTGTGACGGGTGAGGCTCGTCCGGAAATGGAGTTGAAGAAAATATCATTGTAATAGCAATGAGACGCGTGTGTGTATGCGTGTGTGTGTGTGTATGTGTGTGGTGGAGGTGGAATTGTAAAAGTTGTGTCCAAGAAGTGCAATTCTACCATTTTCTTGCAAGGCCAGGCTAAAAAGACATTAAAAAAAAAAAGAATTCCTTTTGATAATAAAAACAACAACAACGTTCACCAAAAAAAAAAATAAAATGCCCCAAAAAGAACAAAATAAAAAATATACTCACAAAA
>NC_068988.1:64604642-64609326 GCF_001194135.2 Octopus bimaculoides | reverse complement strand
TCTCTCTCTCTCTCTCTCTCTCTCTCTCTCTCTCTCTCTCTCTCTCTATCTATCTATCTATCTCATCTGTTTTATTTGTTGGTCTGCCTTGAAAAAAAATCTACCCAAATGTTTATTTTAAATTTGTTACTTAATCTACCCGTAACTTTTTGCTGAAATGTTAGGTTACAAGGGGCCTAAACAAACCAACACTGATTCTCAGACGATAGTGTGTTTAAAACAAACACAAAGACACGTGCGCCTGCGCACACACAAGCACACATCTGTCTTTCTTTCTAGCTACATATCTTTTTTTTTCAATACGTGTGTACGTATGACTGTCTCCCAGTCAGTATTCATCTGCCAAATTCCCTCACAAAGTAAATATGTCTCTCCGTCCATTTCATCATCACCGTCATCCTCCTACGTTCATTTTCTATGCTAACATGGACTGGAGAGGTCACCGCATTCTTGAGTCTACTCCAAACGGAGATTGCTACTCCCAAAGACTAGATGCTTACGTCTCTCAATTGGGTTTAGTTCCAATGGCTGGATGTCCTTCCTAACATCAACCACTTCACAGAATGTACTGGGTACTTTTCCCACAGTATTAATGCTGGAGAAGTCAAAGTTAAACAGACACTGGTGGGACCCAGTTAGGAAGATTTCATAACCCTTCTTTTCACTTCTCCTTTAGCCAACCATTTTATAGCAAGAACAATATTTTATTATTATTATGGCTGGGTTCGAAACCCGGACCACAAAAACAAAGTTCACCCATCTTGGTCCAAAATCGTTCTCTCAAGACCCTGGATATTCCAGGCCAGGGTCTGCAATTAAGTTGTCAAGATAAGTGTGATGACGTTTTCCTCTTTTTACATGACCATGAAGTGTCTTCTCAGAGAATAATTTGGATGCTTCCAGTTTAGGGTAGTGCATGCAGTGACCAGATAGTCACAACCATTCTTGCCTGGTTTCCTTGCTAACTTTTGGTAGCTCTCCATAAAGGCATTCATTCATCACATGTTGCTCCCGTTTCACATTTCAGGGAACAATAGATGGATTAGTGTGGAGCTTGGACACAGTAAATGTAAACTTGGAGAGCAAACAAATGACAACAGGAAGGCCAGAGATGGTAGAGAGGTGAGGAGAGAAATGTAGGTATCAAAAGTAATTAATAAATTTAGGGTGTATATTCATCTCATACATACATAGCTGTATGAGGGTGTGCATGTGTGTGTATTTAATTCCTCACTTTCTTTCATCTGTGAATGTTTAGGGCATGCTTGGGTACCAGCATCAGATCTGAAGGTTCTATTTTTTGTGGTGTCTTTTTTCTATGTCCTGTATTGCGGCATCTCTTTTTTGTGGATCACTGAATTTAGTGGAGGCTGATCTACATGTGTCTGGGGTGTGTATGTGCATATTTATAGGTACATGCATGGTGGTATGGGCAAAAATTTTGCATCCTGACTCTGCAATTTTTGGTTCAATCTCATTGCTCTGATGGCGATGAGCTGGCAGCAACATTAGTATGCCGGGCTAAATGCTTAGCGGTATTTCGTCCGTCTTTACATTCTGAGTTCAAATTCCGCTGAGGTCGATTTTGCCTTTCATCCCTTCAAGGTTGATCAATTAAGTACAGGGAAGTAGTGGGGTTGATCTAATCAACTGGCCCCTTCCCCCAATGCACAATTATTGCAGACTCCATATGCTTCTAGCATGGGTGTGTATTGACTATTTCACATTTTTGCATGGAAACACAAACAAATACTGTTTACAGACAAAGATACATGCACACACATATACATATCTATCTATCTATCTATCTATCTATCCAATCTATCTATCTATCTATCTATCTATCTATCTATCTATCCAATCTATCTATCTATCTATCTGTCTGTCTATCTATCTATCTATCTATCTTATCCATCCACACACACACACCTACGTATACAAATATGTACAGATGTAAGCAAATCTATACGCACAATGAATACAGATTTATACACAGGTTATATATGTGTGTGTCTATGTATTTACACACACACACACACACACACACAAGTATATACAAATATATATGTACAATATATACATTACATATGCATAGAGAGAGAATGTGTGTGTATATGTCTGATCTAATATGTGTGTTCGTGTTTAAGTAGCTATATATGTGCATATATTTACACATACACACATATACATACACACATAACTAACGCTTTTAATCAAATATATCTGTGTATACATACACCTACACAACATATGTATGGCTATATAATGTATAATGTATATACCCGTGTACGTGCTTTAGAATATGGAAAATGTTCATAAAGCGAAACTGGCTGACTTAACCAACAAAAACAACATCAACAACTCAAAGTAGATAATAGGAATACATATATACACCTCCTTTACTCCCTAGAGCAAATAACAGAGAGATATGCAATTATTTACATCTGGAAATTCTTAGAGAGAAGGAATGGCACCAAACCTTTTGGCATTGATCATTGTCTTAATCTCCAAATTACTGTAGACTTTACAGAATGGTACAACAGAGTAGTGCCAAAAATTACATCATTCTCATCTCAAAGAGCTTTATATGAACAATAGAAATGTTAATATTTGCAAAAGGTTTGACCACACTTGGGCTTTTATATTGTTGTTGTTTAATCAACCTTATAATCAGTTGTTTGGGGTCAGTCACCTTTAGGGTCCATGCTTAACACTTGTACAATGCTATTAATAAGATCAGGGTTTTTCAAATATTTCAGTCTGGTGCTTTTGTTGAGGATGCAGTCTCTCCATATTATACCGAACTGATCTCTATATTGTACTGAGTGATCAGGCACGGCGTCATGCCCTGATTATTTTAAACCCTTAATTAAACCAACTGCCATGAAGACACATGGCTTAATGGTTAGAGCAAATGCTCTAACCACTTAGGATCATAAGGTCATAAGTTTGATTCTTGGTGATGCTTTGTGTCCTTCAAGAACACACTTTATTTCACGTTGCACCAGTCCACTCAACTGGCAAAAAATGGGTTGTACCTGTAATTCAACAGGCCAGCCTTGTCACATTTTGTGTCACACTGAATCTCCCCAAGGCTATGTTTAGAATACACATATCTGTGGAGTGCTCAGCCACTTGCACGTTAACTTCACAGGTAGGCTGTTCTGTTGATCAAATTAGCTGGAACACTCATTGTCATAACTGGAGATCCAGGACAGGCTAACTGTTAATCCAATCCAGGGTGAAGTTTCTGGTATTGAACTGGTCACTAGATTGCAACACCATTTCTAGACCTATATCAGCTTATCTTCTGGACAGAACATGTTGCACATACTTTTGTTCATTCTTTTTTTCAAACATCTGGGTTTTTTCCATGCTAGTATATTTAGATAGGAGAAAATCAAGGCAGGATTTTCATTGCCAGATGCTCATCCTGTCACCAATTCTTAATTCTTTTTCAAGTAAAGGAAAATTTTCTTTTTTATTCCAGATGAATTTGAAAGCACAGAGCTATGATTTATTGATAAGAAATAGCAACAAACATCATTGGTTTCTGGTCAGTTACAAATAGTGACATCATCATTTGTATGTTTTATACTTCTATGTATAACACAAATTATATAAATCATATATATATATATATATATATATATATATATACACACGCATACACATTCAGAATGCAATTTAAAGGAAAGTGATTTCCAACTCTACCATGAAAGGGCATCTGGCCATATAAAATACCACCACAAAAATAAGCCTTCATCAAACCCATGCTAGCATGAAAAAAATAGACATAAAACAGATAAATGAACATACATATGCATACAGATACAAGGAAGCAAATAGTCTACAAGGACATTTAAATTTGGTGTGTAGAGAAAATGGTTCTTTGAGCAGAAGGAAGAAAAAATTGGGAAATAAGATTGGAAAAGGAGAGAAAAATAAAAAAAAAAGAAGTGTATTTGTTTATATTTTGTTTTATTTTTGTAATGATTTCATGGTTGACAACACAAATGTATGACAGACGTGACATCCTGGTGTAGCAAAAGAATTTCTTCTCAGGGATATAAGGATGTATGTACGTGCATAAATGTATGTATGTGTGTGTATGTGAATGTGTACGTATGTGTGTGAATGTATGTATATGTGCATATGAATGTGTATATGTGTGTGTGTTTATATATATATATATATATGATTTATATAATTTGTGTTATACATAGAAGTATAAAACATACAAATAGATAGCTTAGTTCTCTCAGCACACATTTATATGTATATATAATATAAATATATATATATATATATATATATATATACATTCACACACACAGAGTTGTACTTTACACACATACCCATGCATCACATTGCCAATACTATCCCTACTACCGCCAATACTATCCCTACTACCACCAATACAATCCCTTCTACTGCCAGCACTGTCCCTACTATCATCATCACAAATGAAGACATCACATATATAGACAGACACAGGTGTATATAATGGGAGAAAGGCAACTTTACTCCTTGGCATACACACATAGGTAACTGTGAGTACGTGTATATATCAATCACCCTATATGCCCCTGTGTATACTCACACACACATATCACATATATGTATGTATGTATGTGTATATATATATATATATATATATATATATATATATATATATATATAT
>NC_068988.1:64601789-64603927 GCF_001194135.2 Octopus bimaculoides | reverse complement strand
AAGCCTCATCAGTACTTATTAATTCAAGATATTAGTTTCTTTTTTTCTCTTTTGCCTTGTTTTTTTATATCTTTAAATTGAGTTGAAATTAATCTTTTTTTGTTTCATATATTATATATATATATATATATATATATGCACATGGGGGGTGCTGAAAATTCCTGGCTTTAAGGGTATTGCGAAAGGCCTGGTTGGAAGCCCAACTTTACAAGTTATTTCACAGGGCTTAGTAAAACTGAAAGACCACTGCAAAAAGAGTGGGAATCTCAGAGGGGGATATGTTGCGTAAAATTATAATTAACTGATCTGCCTTTATCTTTTTTTACCCAAATCCAGGAGCTTTTCTGCATCCCTTCATATATATATATATATATATATATATACACGTAAAAGTACCCATGTGGTACCACATAAAATCACCCAGTACGAATCTGTATAGTGTTGGTGTTAGGAAGAGCATCCAGCCATAGAAGCCATACCAAATCAGATTGGAGTCTGGTGCAGCTCCCTAGCTTTCCAGCTCTGGTCAAATCATTCAACCCTTGCTATATATATATATATATATTTCACCTTCTTGTATTCTAAGGGTATGTCCTAACACATCTTCACCATTCTCTCTCTCTCCCCTCAACTGGGGTAGCCATTAACTTCCTCTATAGCAAGGGGCTCATTTATGTCCCTCTATCATAGTTTAAGCTCTCATCACCTGCCACAAAGCCATTACTTCCTTCAATACCACCCCCCTCTCAATTCAGGGATGGTGGTTTTTGTCATACAAAATTCTTCATGGCCATGATGGGGCCTGTACTACATAAAAAGTAAAGTCGTTGGCATCAGATTGTAGAAACCATGCCAAAGCTGAGAATAGAAATTGGTGTAGTCCTTGGCATTGCCACCTCCTGTCAAACTGTCCAACCCATGCCAGCATGGAAAACGGACGTTAAATGATGATAATGATATATATATTTTAGGTCTGTGTCAGGTCATGTTAATCATTGCAAGCTGAACTTGCTGTAGGTTCAATTGTTCAATTGTCAAGTGAGTTCTTCAGTAAAATGTTTTTTTTTTTCATATATTTGTGTGTATATATTTCTATGTATGTAAGTATGTATGTATGTATATTTATCTCTTTGCTCTTCTCCACACACTGTGTGTGTTTCTGTGTGTATTATCATCATCACATTTATATCCTTTTTCCTATATGTGTATATGTGTGTGTGTGTGTGTGTATGTTGTACGTGTTCATTGTATTTGTTTGTAAATTCTGTGTGTGTATGTTGTATGTTGTATGTGTGTGTGTGTGTGTGTGTGTGTGTAATTGTTTTAAAAGATTCTTTCAAGCAAAACTTCAATTTAAAGTTATCTCTTTCAGAAAGCAATTAAATAATTGATAGTTGTTTTGGCGGCAGAGGTGGTGATGGTGGTGCTGGCAGTAGTAGTGGTGGTGGTGGTGGTGGTGGTGTGTCCAAAGTAATGACAATCTTAGTTTTGGCATCAGTAGCAGCCATATTATGTCTTAATAGTGACAATATTGTTGTAGTTGGTAGAAGTAGTAGTAGTGGTGGTGGTGGTGGTGGTGTTAGTTATGGTAGCTTTAGTATTTGAGTCGGTAGTGGCATTGTTATTTTTAGTAGCAGTGGTGGTGGTAATATTGGCAGTAGTAGGGATAGTATTGGCGGTAGTAGGGATAGTATTGGCAATAGTAGGGATAGTACTGGCAGTACAAGGGATAGTACTGGCGGTAGTAGAGATAGTGTAGCAGTAGTAGGGACAGTGCTGGCAGTAGAAGGGATTGTATTGGTGGTAGTAGGGATAGTATTGGTGGTAGTAGGGATAGTATTGGCAATAGTAGTGATTGTATTGGTGACAGTAGTTATAGTACTGGCTGTAGAAGGGATAGTATTGGTGATAGTAGAGATAGTATTGGCAGTAGTAGGGGTAGTATTTGCAGTAGTAGGGATTGTATTGGAGGTAGTAGGGATAGTATTGGAGGCAGCAGGGATAGTATTGGAGGCAGTAGGGATAGTATTGGCGGTAATAGGGACAGTGCTGGTGGTAGTAGGGATAGTATTGGTGGTAGTAGGCATAGTATTGGCAGTAGTAGGGATAGTATTTCCAGTAGTAGGGATAGTATTGGT
>NC_068988.1:64600447-64601753 GCF_001194135.2 Octopus bimaculoides | reverse complement strand
ATAGGGACAGTGCTGGTGGTAGTAGGGATAGTATTGGTGGTAGTAGGCATAGTATTGGCAGTAGTAGGGATAGTATTTCCAGTAGTAGGGATAGTATTGGTGGTAGTAGGGACAGTACTGGAGGCAGTAGGGATAGTATTGGAGGCAGTAGGGACAGTATTGGCAGTAGTAGGGATAGTATTGGCGGTGGTAGTGATAGTGGTAGTGGTGATGTTGGTAATTTTGAAGTAGCAATGTTAATATTTGTGTTAGTAGAGGTAGCAGTGCTGGTGGTGATAGTTTACTAGTGACAATAGTGTTGGTCTTGACAGAGCTGTTGTTGTCGGTAGGGTGGTGGCGGTGGTGATGGTGGTGATGGTATTAGTAGTGATAATGATGGTGATGTAATTTATTGCTAAACTGTGTGTATGTGCATGTGTGTGTGTCTATAGATGTGTACGCAGATGTGAAAGTGTGACGAAGGACATAAAACAGCATTCAGTTATTGGCAAGTCAATTTTATTGACTTATTTTATTTTACTCAAATTCCACCCATTGCCTCCCTGCCATCTATTCCACCGTCCCTCTACTCCTACATCCTCCCCCTCCCCATCTACTCCCTCCCCCTGTTTCTTCTCACCATTCACGCCACCTTCCTCTCCACGCGCCATCATTTATTTTTCTGCAGACTTTCCACTTACAGATGGTCAAGTTGAACGTTGGACATAAATTTTTACTCAGCATAATTAAAACAAATTTCTGAAGTGGTGAACTGACCAAGTTGTTAGAGTTGTCAGGCTGGAGTATTGGTATCAGAAGGGTTAACCCTTTCGATACCAACCTGCCTGAGACCACCCTGGGTTCTATGACATAAACTTACTGTTTTAAAGTGGCCTAAATTATACTCTTCCATGAAGATTTTATGCTAATTTGTTCCAGACCCCAGCTTAATAACGAGAAAGTTATTTTACTAAATTCCTCATTATCTTAAAAATTAATTGAAACAAAAGCAGCATATGTGGACAAGTGTTGGCACTCCATTGCTTACGACGACGAGGGTTCCAGGGTTCCAGTTGATCCAATCAACAGAACAGCCTGCTCGTGAAATTAACGTGCAAGTGGCTGAGCACTCCACAGACACGTATAACCTTAATGTAGTTTTTGGCGGAGGTTCAGCGTGACACAGTGTGTGACAAGGCTGGCCCTTTGAAATACAGGTACAACAGAAACAGAAAGAAGGAGGGAGAGAAAGTTGTGGTGAAAGAGTACAGCAGGGTTCGCCACCATCCCCTGCCGGAGCCTCGTGGAGCTTTAGATGTTTTCGCTC
>NC_068988.1:64596643-64600437 GCF_001194135.2 Octopus bimaculoides | reverse complement strand
CAGCAGGGTTCGCCACCATCCCCTGCCGGAGCCTCGTGGAGCTTTAGATGTTTTCGCTCAATAAACACTCACAACGCCCGGTCTGGGAATTGAAACCACGATCCCACGACCGCGAGTCCGCTGCCCTAACCACTGGGCCATTGCGCCTCCACATGTGGACAAGAATATGGTAGCAAAAAGGTTAAAAGCATTTGTAATGGGTCTCCACACTCAGAGTTCAAATCTCACTGAGGTCAGCTTTACCTTGTATCATTCCAAGGGTCAATAAAATAAACTAGGAGTCAATTCCTGGGGGTTGCTGTGTTGCCGTAATTTTGTGTTCACCCCTTAATTGATGGCCTTGTATCAAAATATGAAGTAATTGGGGTGGCAAGCTGACAGAATCATAACTGTGCCAGATAAGATCCTTAGGGAATCATTAGGGAATTCTAAGGGACATTTCTCTTGACTTTTTACATTGCAAGTTCAAATGGTACTGAGGTCAGGTTTGCTTTCGTTAAGGGTCACTTGAAGTACCAGTCATTTACTGAGGTTGATGTAATCAACTTCACCCCTCTCTCACAAAATTGCTAGCCCCGTGCCTAGATTAGAAAGTATAATTATTATTATTGTTGTTTGACAGACCTTATGGGGAGGTTTTGTACAATATCTATTTTGAAAAGTAGCAGCCAAATCTCCCTCAAACTGCAGCTGTCCTTCTAGAGTGGAAATGTAAAAAGAAAAAAAAAATGTTGAAAAGATGTAGTTGTGCTAAGTTCTCTCTTTCTCTCTTCTTAGAATAATGAGAGAGAGAGAGAGAGAGAAAGAGAGAGAAAGAGAGTGAGAGAGCAAGAGAGGGAGGAGTGCAATGGTGATAATCTTGGCAGTGCAGTTGATTGACATCAAAATCTGCTTCTTTTTTCCTCCTTCAGTCACTAATCTTTCTTTCTCTTTGGCTTAGGAATAGAGAGAGAGAAAGAGGAAGAGAGAGAGAGGTGGGGGTGGAGAAGTATGTCTGAACTTTGGTTAGTGGAGAGAGAGAGAGAGAGTACAACTACAAATGATCACTATATCTAAGACAATAGAAATCTGCAAGACCTTCTTAAGATTTGAAGGATAATGAATGAAGTAAGATGCTTTCCTTCACAACCTTGCTACGAAGCAGGTGGCTGGTCGAAATTAACACTAATTTAAAAAAAGAAAAAAAGAAAACACGCACACCCATCCACACACCCATCCACATCATCATTTAACATTCGTTGTCCATCTTGGCATGAGTTGGACATTGTGGCTTGAGCTAGTAAGCTGAGGAGCTGCACCAGACTCCAGTCTGGTTTGGCATGGTTTCTACTACAGGATGCCCTTCCATACATACATATGTACATACATGTATATTTGTATATATATATGTGTATGTATATATGTGTGTATGTATGTATATATGTATATATTTGTGTGTATATAGCCATGATACGAGATGGTTTGAGTATTTTAAAATACTAGCACAGCCTATAACCCTCTTGGGGTGACCAGAATATATTTCTTCTTGTTCTTCTTCTTAGAGAGAGAGAGAGAGAGAGGGGGAGAGAGAGAGAGGGAGAGAGAGAGATAGAGAGAGAGAGAGAGAGAGAGATGGTAGCAGGGATTTAAACATTGAATAAAAAGGGTTTAACAATCCTGGTTTATTGCAGCATTCTTTTGTATTAAGTAAACACAAATTTTTTTTCCCATCACTACTTAAATCATTCAGTGTTGAGAAAGATATCCACAACAAATTTATTTAAACAACATCTCAACATCCATTAATATAATATCAGTTTCCAAATTTCCAATGATGTATATTCAGATGGCTGCCGAGAGTCACATTACCATCCATCTGTATATCCATCAATGATAAATGCAAAACTACAGACAAACCAAAACCGAAGGAAAGGCACACTTCATTGCAAAAAATTTTTGTGAGTGGCTTTCTAAGAATCAGTACAGTGGATTTAATTCTGTTCAAAATGTTGCCATCTGGACTTCACCACCAAAAACTAATCTCTATTCCACTCCAATTAATCCATTGTCAATTTTAATTAACATTCAAAACTTTTGCATGAATTCATGCCAACCCATATAATAAAAATAAATTTTATCAGTTAATTAGTAAACTGTTAAAAAAAGATTATGTAGAGGTAGAGACAAAAAATAACTGTCTGTACCTCTAAGCAGATATTTATGTAATCTGTGCAATTTAATGCTAAACGTAGACAGGAATATGCTTACTTCAATGTTATCCTGGTTTTGTTCATCCTCAGGTTCTAATCCCAGTGTGTCCATATGCAAATACCTCAAGTACACTCACACTTGACAATTTAAAAAAAATATAAACCAATATAGATATTATTAGGTGTATATGGATGTGTATATGTAATAATATATATATCAAACATCATATGTGACCATGTATATTAATATAGGCATATAATTTTATACATATAGACAAACATACACATATGTTACGCATCCTCTTCCAAGTAAGTTTTATCTTAATAATTCTGATGCACACTATCTCATCCTTTTACTCTTTCGTTTTTCTCTCTTTTTCTCTCTCTTATTCTTTTACCTCCTCTTCTCCCATTATTCTATCCTATTACTCTGTCACTCTCTCTATCTTACTCCTCCTCCCTTGCTCATGTGGCTCCCACGTAACCATCGGCCATCTTTCTTTCTTTCTCTCTGTTTCTGTTGTAGCTGGAACAAGGAAGACGTGTTTTTGTTTGTCTCCTGTCTTGGCTTGATTTACACATTCACCACCACAACCTCATTTAGTCTTAGCAGCCCTTCCTGTTTGTTTTCACTGTCCTGTTTGTGTTACCTATTTTGACCCTTTGCAAAATCCCAAATTTTATTTAATTTGCCTTGCAGGAGCAACTGCTTTATCGAAAACATATATTGTTGTTAAACACTTAAAATACGAGACTAGAAAAACAGCCAACAACTGATGAAGGGTCGTGCTTATGTTATTTATTTTGTTTTCCATTTGTGTCTTTTGTTGTTCGAAAGAACAGTTCATGTTCCATGTACTCATGCTTCGTACATTTTTGTTGTACACATTTCATGACATCCTGTGCCCACATATGCATATATATATATATATATAAATATATACACGTATAGATGTAAGTATGTACATATATGTATGTATATATGCATATATATATATGTATATATATATATATCATTTATATTATTATTATATATATAGTTGAAATTTACAGAAAAACAAAAGACAAAGGCAGGTGTATAAACAACAAACAGATGCATTAGTTTAATGTATATATATATGCCAAATCTGACTGGAGCTTGGTGCAGCTCTGGCTTACCAGCTCTGGTCAAATCGTCCAATCCATGCCAGCATGGGCAATGAATGTTAAATGATGATGATGATGATGATAATGATCATATATATGTATATAGGTTTGGGTATGCAAATAGGGAAATAGAACTTGAAACATGAAGGTGTGTGTGTGAGTGTATATGCATGCACATACACACACACATCATTGAACTGACTGGATTCTGTTAAAACACCAAACACACACCTGCATGGAATGAGGGAATTTAACGATGATGATGATATATACACATATATAAAGACTCATATATATATATACACACAAATATAGACACATATACATGCGTGCGTGCACACATGAGTCCGATGAGTCATTTATAAATCTAAGTGTTTTATATGTGTGAAACCAATGGTCTCCCTCCAACCAGCCATAACAATCAACTTCCTAAAAATATACTGCTGCCCTAATGTTTTA
>NC_068988.1:64591643-64594143 GCF_001194135.2 Octopus bimaculoides | reverse complement strand
ATGAAGAATTTAGTGAAAATACTTTATCATTATTAACCCTTTAGCATTCCAATTATTTTGCTAAATGTTAAGCTTATTTATCCACATTATTTTGAATTAATAATGCATTATCTTGTAGCTTCAATATTTCAATGATGTGATTGTGTATTTTTGCAATGACATTGTAGGGTAGGTGTGAGAGGCCAGATGTGGTCAGTTTGAACATGAAACAAATAAAATATTTTGGCTTTCTATATCTGGCTGAAATGCTAAATTGTTAAATTGGTGTCTGGAACATAGATTAATTAAATCTTCTGATGGATGGGTCTAATTTGGATTCCTTTAAAACAGAAAGTTTTGCATCATACAAGAAGGGGTTGCCAGAAGTGGGAAAGGCAGCGAGCTGACAGAAACGTTAGCGTGCCAGGTGAAATGCTTAGTGGTATTTCGTCTGCCGTTATGTTCTGAGTTCAAATTCCACCGAGGTCGACTTTGCCTTTCATTCTTTCGGGGTCGATAAATTAAGTACCAGTTATGCACTGGGGTCGATATAATCGACTTAATCCCTTTGTCTGTTCTTGTTAGTCCCCTCTGTTTTTAGCTCCTTGTGGGCAATAAAGAAATTAGGAACGTTAGTATGCTGGGCGAAATGCTTAGCGGTATTTCGTCTGCCATTACGTTCTAAGTTCAAATTCTGTCGAGGTCGACTTTGCCTTTCGTCCTTTCGGGGTCGATTAAATAAGTACCAGTTACGCACTGGGGTTGATATAATCAACTTAATCCGTTTGTCTGTCCTTGTTTGTCCCCTCTCTGTGTAGCCCCGTGTGGGCAGTAAAGAAATAAGAAGTGGGTTGGTATCAAAGAGTTAAACACTATAACTGATTCTGATCTACTGAAAGGCACCTTGGGCAAGTGTATTCTACTATAGCCACATATTGAGCGATGCTTTGTGAATGAGTTTGATAGACAAAAACTGTATGGCAGCACACTATACACATATCTATACATATGGACATCGATGTGGTAAGAAAAATACAAGAGAATGAGAACAACAATGGACCATTGATATGGTGCTTGTAAATCCAGTGCCCAAGATACTCTTTCACCTTCATACCTATCATTATTGGAGCAACAAAATACATACCAACCTAGAGCAAAGTATGACTGAACGCAAGTTTTTTGGGAGAAAACAGACATCCTTAACTTATACACTACAAATGATCATGATATCTGGAACTATAAAAATCTGCAAGGCCTCAAGATTTAACCCTTTTGTTGCCAACCTGGCTGAAACCAGCTCTGGCTCTGAGTACAAATGTCTTGTTTTCATAAGTTTTGAATTAAAATCTTCCACCAAACCTTAGTTACAATTTATGTCTCTAAAACTTGCTGAATGAATTACTAAGTTATTTTACTAAATTCTTTGTTATATTTAAAGTAATTGAAAGAAACACAGAGCATCTCAAAATAAATACAGGAGTGGCTGTGTGGTAAGTAGCTCGCTTACGAACCACATGGTTCCAGGTTCAGTCCCACTGTGTGGCTCCTTGGGCAAGTGTCTTCTACTATAGCCTCGGGCTGACCAAAGCCTTGTGAGTGGATTTTGTAGATTGAAACTGAAAGAAGCCCATCCTATATGTATATATATATGTATGTATATATATATGTATGTGTGTGGATATGTTTGTGTGTCTGTGTTTGTCCCTCCCAACATTGCTTGACAACTGATGCTGGTGTGTTTACGTCCCCATAACTTAACAGTTCGGCAAAAGAGACTGAGAGAATAAGTACTAGGCTGACAAAGAATAAGTCCTGGGGTCGATTTGCTCGACTAAAGGCAGTGCTCCAGCATGGCCACAGCCAAATGACTGAAACGGGTAAAAGAGTAAAAGTGTAATGAAAAGGTTAAAGGATAATGAATAAAGCAAGATATTTTCCTTCTCAACCTTGCTACCAAGTAGGTGGCTGATTAAAATTTACTCGAAATTAAGGGAAAGGAAGAATGAATGAACGAATGAGTCAGTCAGTCAGTCTGTCTGTCTGTCCATTCATCCACACATGTACACATCTATGTATACATATATGAGTATGAGTCTGTGTTTGGCTTCTACAGCTGTTTCTAAAACATTTTTTTTTTTTGAAAAACTTAGCACAACATCTTATGAAATTCATCTGACAGTCCAGTCAATAACCATCAAATGCTATTGAAGTTTAACGAAGGAAATTTAGCTGCTACATTGAAAAGATGTACGGTGACTTCACAGAAGTTCTCTCTTGTAATCATATAGAAAAAGAAGATCATGTTTGTGGTTGCTGTGTGCATGGAAGGGTCAAGTTGGGGGGCAGAGGAGAGAGTCAAAGACCTTCTTTAAAAGAGCTCAAAGAATAATATATTAAAGCTTGTTTACTGCTCAGCACTTCAGCACTTGTACATTGCTAATTCCATGCTGTATTGAAGTTCTTCAGAATATTTTGTAGGACTATATAATCATAGAAATAATAATTCTTCCAAGTATATATA
>NC_068988.1:64588973-64591540 GCF_001194135.2 Octopus bimaculoides | reverse complement strand
TAATAATTTAATGAGATTACATTTATGAATTTGTGTTACAAGATTCCTAATATGAAAATGTGTGTTGAAACAGGTGTATTTCAGGGTGGTCATTTTTTGTTTCTTTTGCCAAATAAACACACGCTTGCTTCTCAGCCACATGGTTCCAGGTTCAGTCCCTCTGTTTGGCACCTTGGGCAAGTGTCTTCTACCATAGTATCGGGCCGACCAAAGTCTTGCAAGTAGATTTGCAGAATTGTTAGCATGGTGGATAAAATGCTTAGCAGTATTTCTACGTTCTGAGTTCAAATTCCGCCGAGGTCAACTTTGCCTTTCATCCTTTCGGGGTCAATAAAATAAATACCAGTTGAACCCTGGGGTCGATGTAACTGACTTATCACTACCACCTGCCTAGCTGCCCTTGAGGCAAAAATTTGAAATAATTATTAAGTTGGTGTTTTGAATGGGGAACTGGCAGAATTGTCAGCCCACCAGAAGAAAATGCTTAGCAGTATTCCTTCCTGCTCTTTGTGATCTGAGTTCAAATCTCACTGAGGTTAACTTTGCCATTCATTCTTTCAGGGTCAGTAAAATAAAGTACCAGTCATATACTGAGTTTGATGTAATCAATACCTCATTCTCTAAAGATAGCTGGCATTGTACCAAAATTATTTGAAAGAACTCATCATGATCATCATTGTGTAACATCTGTCTTCCATGCTGGCATGAGTTGGATGATTCGACAGGAGCTGATATGGCCTGCACCAAGCTCCAGTTGTCTTCTTTGGCATGGTTTTTACAACTGGATGCTCTTCCTAATGCCAACCACTTTACAGAGTGGACTGGGTGCTTTTTACGTGGTACCAGCACCAAAAGAATTATTGCATTTTATAAAAATTCTATCTGAAAGTTCATTTGACTTAATAAGTATCTAAATTTCAAAGAATTTACAGCAAATTAATACAGAGAAAGCATTAATTATGTTGACGAAGCTTTGGGATTTACTCATGCTCTATTTCAAGGAACGTGGAGGCGCAATAGCTCAGTGGTTAGGGCAGCGGACTTGCGGTCATAGGATTGCGGTTTCGATTCCCAGACCGGGCGTTGTGGGTGTTTATTGAGCGAAAACACCTAAAGCTCCACGAGGCTCCAGTAGGGGATGGTGGCGAACCCTGCTGTACTCTTTAACCACAACTTTCTCTCACTCTTACTTCCTGTTTCTGTTGTGCCTGTAATTCAAAGGGTCAGCCTTGTCACACTGGATATCCTCCGAGAACTACGTTAACGGTACACGTGTCTGTGGAGTGCTTGGCCACTTGCACGTTAATTTCATGAGCAGGCTGTTCTGTCGATCGGATTAACTGGAACCCTTGACGTCATAAGCAGTGGAGTGCCAACCAACAACAATGTCAAGGAATGGTAAGAGCTGACCTGGAGATAAAACAACAACAGCAATGCCATATTTCAGACAGGATATTCATGGCTTGGACATACTTGATCAATAACAACATAAATGGTGACATCACAGTTTAGATAAGACAGTCATAGAACACCTCTAATCATAGATCTGCTCAGTCAAACCAGACCATGGGCTAAAGAACATCAACGGTGACAGTACAACTTAGACAGGACTTCTGTTGAAAATCTCCTGAATGTTCCACCAGATATTTAATCATCTATGTTAATGCAATGTTGGTGTGTAATTAAAGCAAAAAGCTGGCCTTCGCTTAACGAGGATTATAATAGGATTACAAAGTGTGATAAGAGTTTATTGTTGCATGACAAAGAGACTTATATTGAGAAGCTTTAGTTGGAAAACTATTCTTCTACAATTGTTATTATTATTATTAAAATCTTTCAAGAAATTGGTGGTGGTGGTGGTGGTATTAATGGTGGACTCGATTGAGCAAGCTGGACAACAGAGTACTATTTATAATTAATAGGTTGTGGTAAGTGAAGTAGCATTATTATTATTATTATTGTTATTATTATTATTATTATTATTATTATTATTATTATTTAGTTGTAGTAGTGGTGTCATCATCAGCTTCACTGTGCACTTAGTAGATGCAAACACGACATTGACAATGATGATTGACAGTGATAATGACATCAATAGTAATGATGATGATGATGTCAGTGGTGATAATCTTGTTGACAGAGATGATGATGCTGACGGTGGTGATGTTGACAGTGATGATAATGTTGATGGTGTTGATGACAATGACGGTGATGATGATGTTGATGGTGATGATGCTGTCACGCGCGATGATGATGTTGTTGACGGTGATGATGATGTTGACGGTGATGATGATGTTGACGGTGATGATGATGTTGACGGTGATGATAATGTTTACAGCTATGATTTTGACAGTCAATGACATTGACAGCAAACAATGCTGACAGCTAATGATGTCAATAGTGATGATGATATAACAGTGAAGGAATATTGACAGTGGGGACAATGCCTAAAATGTTGATATTAACAATGAATGATGTCAGTGAATAATGTTGAGGAAGAGAAAAATCATTACAAATATAAAATGCAAAAAAAAAGAAATTAAAAAAAAAATTAAATACGACAAAGA
>NC_068988.1:64588709-64588963 GCF_001194135.2 Octopus bimaculoides | reverse complement strand
TGTTGACAGAGATGATGATGCTGACGGTGGTGATGTTGACAGTGATGATAATGTTGATGGTGTTGATGACAATGACGGTGATGATGATGTTGATGGTGATGATGCTGTCACGCGCGATGATGATGTTGTTGACGGTGATGATGATGTTGACGGTGATGATGATGTTGACGGTGATGATGATGTTGACGGTGATGATAATGTTTACAGCTATGATTTTGACAGTCAATGACATTGACAGCAAACAATGCTGACAG
>NC_068988.1:64585227-64588331 GCF_001194135.2 Octopus bimaculoides | reverse complement strand
ATATATATATATAAAACAAGTACTAAATAATGAAAAACAAAATCAATATCGACATGAGATTAGAATTTACAAAATAAAAAACAAAAAAAATAAACAACAGAGATCTTTAAAAAATTAATTAAAAAACAAAACAAAGCTTTCTAGATTTTTCTTAATTTAGTTTTATCTTTTTAGCAAAATTTTTTTTTTCAATCTAGAATTTTGTTATATTTGATTTTTGCTTTCTACACCCATCTCCTCTTTTTTTTTTTTCACACTCTTTCACTACACTTTTTTTCTCTCCACTTTTCTTCTAAAAATAAATTCCATTATTTGATTCAATTAACATTTTCTATTGATCAAGTCTACAGTTTTGGTCTTCCTTTTGTTTCAAATTTCACCCAAAACAACCAATAGGTCTCTGATAATTCCACAGATTCATTATCTAGGGATTTCTCATTTATCCAATCATCTAGAGTTATATATATACATATATATATATATATTGCAGATTAATTTGTGAGGGATTAGCAATCTGGGCAAAATACTTTATAGGCTCTCTGTTAGTAAATCTGGCTAGCAATATTATTTAGATTAGTAAAGAACTCAACATATTCTTGTGGCAGTGTCCAAGGTTATTGTTCATCACCATTGTGTATTGTAAATCTATGATTGTGCTCCTGTTATACTGGTTTTTTCAGAGTGATATACAAGACAAGGCATTGTTATTGGCACTCCGTCGCTTATGACGTCGAGGGTTCCAGTTGATCCGATCAACAGAACTGCCTGCTCGTGAAATTAACGTGAAAGTGGCTGAGCACTCTACAGACACATGTACCCTTAACGTAGTTCTCAGGGATATTCAGTGTGACACAGTGTGACAAGGCTGGCCCTTTGAAATACAGGCACAACAGAAACAGGAAGTAAGAGTGAGAGAAAGTTGTGGTGAAAGAGTACAGCAGGGTTCGCCACCATCTCCTGCCAGAGCCTTGTGGAGCTTTAGGTGTTTTTGCTCAATAAACACTCACAATGCTTGGACTGGGAATCGAAACCGCAATCCTATGACCGCGAGTCCGCTGCCCTAACCACTGGGCCATTGTGCCTCCACTCAAGACAAGGCATAAATAATGGTCGTGACAAATTTATTGCAATAAAGAAAATATGTAATGACCATTATTTATGTCTTATCTTACACACTGCCAGAAAACCTTCTCAATGGTCTGTACCAAGAAAGCACAGGTGCCTGCATGTTGCTTGATGGTGAATGGAACTGGTATAGAGCAGAAGGACAGTTTATGTACCTGGGAAGTTGGATAACATCAAATGAAAGGTCAGATAAGGACATCAAGAGCAGAATTGGATTAGCAAAGAAGACTTTTATGGATATGAGGAGCAATTTTTGTGCAAAGAGAATTGGAATGTAAGTCAAGAAAAGACTATTGTAGTGCTACATCTGGTTGGTGCTAATGTATGGATGTGAGTCTTGGACGATAAGTAAAGTCATGGAGAAGAGACTCAAAGCTGTAGGAATGTGGTTTTATAGGAAAATGCTTAGAATCTAGTGGGTGGATACAGAGAGTGACAAATGTGGAAGTGTTGAAGAAGATGAAAGTGAAAAGACAGTTGATGGATGCTATCAGAGTGGAGACAGTAGAGATTTGTTGGTCATTTTCTCAGAGAAAATGATGGAATGGAGCATTATATGGTGGAGACTGAGCTGGTGGGAAGGAAGTGAGAGGAAGGCAGAGAATGGAGATGTTTGACTGGAGGAAGAAGAGAATGAATGTGAAGATTGAGAAAGACCTGAGTGATGTTGCGAGAGACAGAAATAAATGGAGGAGGAACAAGCCAGAATTCATCAAAGGCATGACACCAGAGAAGAAGATCTTACACACACACACACATTAAGCTTTTAAAAAATGATGGGTGATAGTGACTTCAAAGTCACTGGTACCTATCTTCTTGTAAATGTTCCATGGACATGTAATCAACTGAAAAGTGTTCAGTATTTCTTTAGTTTAATGATGTTAACTTGTTTACTCCTAAGCTAATTTTAAGTATCGCACCAATGAGGGAGCGATGCTAGATGGGGCAAAACAATTGTAGTGATCAATGAACATTCTTGTGTCTTCTATCTTCTGTGTCTCTCATTAATCAAATATATATGTGTGTTTTGTACCTGTGTTTGTCCCCCACCACTTCCTGACAGCTGGTGCTGACCTCTTTATTGCCCTCTTGACTTAGCAGTTCATCAAAAAGATTAAGAAAATAAGTACCAGGCTTAAAAAATAAATACTGGGGTTGATTCATTTGACTAAAAGAAAAAAAAATTCTTCAAGGCAGTGCCCCAGCATGACCGCAGTCTGATGACTGAAACAAGTAAAACTTTAAAAAAATATATAAACCAACCATTTATTTACACATGCATTCACATAAACATACACACAGAGGACATCATATTCTCTGTGTGAGTGTGTGTGTGAATATATATATATGTATGTATGTATGTATGTATGTATATCTATCTCGTATTTTAAACACATTTACCCACTTCAAAAACAGATATATAAATGTTAAACTAAAAGAACAAAACCCAAAATAAACAAATAATTATAAAAAGTTGGTAAAAATTCTTTAAATACCAGAACTTTCATTCTTTGACATCCTGTCTAGTGCTACAAGCTATCTTAACCATTCATTTACTTTCCTTATTTTTTTATGTTAATTTTCCAGTCTTTCCTCTTAGAATTTGTTTATCATTATCATTATTATTATTATTGTTATATATTTTTTAAGAAATGATTTTCTAAATCTTTCACTTCACTTCACGACTGGTTCAATACCCAGGTGGAACAGTCTAGTGTGCTATGTTTGAAAAAAAAAAAATTTTTTTTTTTGTAAATTTTACAATTTTAAAAAGTTTTATAGCATTTCTTCTTTTTCCTTTTTTTTTTTTAAAACCAAGTTAGCATGCATGAAATGAGCTTTGCCAATGCTGATGTCTGCAAGTCTGTCTTGATGCAGCAGATTAATAATTAAAGAGTTTGCCACATCAAGACAGAATGGTAGGCCTTTCATTACATTAACCAAAGGCATTGTCGTTACATTCTTCAATGTATTCTACA
>NC_068988.1:64578659-64584367 GCF_001194135.2 Octopus bimaculoides | reverse complement strand
TATATATATATATATATCGTCTTCCTGGCACATGTAAAGACATTTGAGTGAGATCATTGCCAGTGCCACTGGACTGGCTCCTGTGCATGTGGCACGTAAAAGCACCCACTACACTCTCGGAGTGGTTGGCGTTAGGAAGGGCATCCAGCTGTAGAAACCCTGCCAAATCAGATTGGAGCCTGGTGTAGCCATCTGGTTTCAGCAGTCCTCAGTCAAATTGTCCAATCCATGCTAGCATGGAAAGTGGACGTTAAACGATGATGATGATGATGATGATATATATATATATATATATATATCATCATCATCATCATAACTGGTGTTGGTATGTTTACATTCTGTAACTTAGTGGTTTGGCAAAAAGAGACTGACAAAAATAAGCACCAGGCTTAACAAAAGGCAAGTACTGGGGTCGATTCATTTGACTAAAAATTCTTTAAGGCTATGTCCATCCTGACCACAGCCTAATGGCCAAAACAACTAGAAGATATGCATGTGTGTGTGTGTGTGTGTGTGTGTGTGTGTGTGTGTGAATGCGTGTGTGTGTGTGTATGTATACGCAAGAAAGAAGATTTTAGTTGAGAGAAATTGAAGATGGGCAAAAGACAAAAGAACAAAAAAAAAATATATTAAAGAAGGATGGAACGTGAAATAAAGAATTATAAAAGAATAAGAATGATAATGGTGCTGCTGATGATAGTGATGATGATGATGGTGGTGGTGGTGGAGGTTATGGAGGTGATTTATTAATTTAAAAATATACACTCATTACGGTCGTCGTCATCGTTGTTGTCATCATGGCGATGACGAGCTTTCAGTTAAAGAAAAACGAAAGTTAACAGAAAGAAAAGAAATGGAGAGAGAGCGAGCGTGTGTATGGACACGGATGTTTACATGGGTGTGAATGTGTGTGTACGTGTGTGTGTGTGTGTGTGTGTGTGTGTATGAGTATGAAAGCATAAGTGTTTGTGAGAGTGTCTGTGTATCTGTGTGCATGTGTATGTGTGTGTGTGTGTGTGTGTGTGTGTAGGCAGATAGCAGACAAATAACAAAAAAAACAACAGAACAAAACACTGTGTTTGTATATGTAATGTGAACGTGTGTACATGTGTGTGTGTGTGTGTGTTTGAATACAATAACAAACAACAACAGCAACAATAACAAAACTAGTATAAATAATAAAGTGAGACCTTTACAGTTCAGCTGTAAACAAATACTGAATTTAACCTCTCCACCTCCATTTCCTCCACTCATGACCACCACCACTGTAAACAAATACTAAATTTAACCTCAACCTCCACTCCACATCATGGCCACCCCCACTTCTGTCATCTTTACACACGCTTCAATGATTGCAAAACAATACATTTAAGAAAAAAAAAATTTGATCTTGTTTATATACACACATTGATTGATAGATATGGGTGTGTGTGTGTTTGTATATACACCCACACATATGGCCGTATATTTATATATGTATTGATATATATATATATATATATATATATATATATATACACACACACACACACGTGTGTATATACATGCACACAAACATATACATAATATATATTTACATATATATTTATGCACAAACATATACATGTATATACACATATATGTACATAATATACCCACATATATATGTACATAATATACACATACACATATATAAATATATACACACATATATGTACATAGTACACACACACACACAAATCTGTGTATATATGTATGTGTGCAAAGAAGTGTGTGTGTGTGTGTGTGTGTGTATATATACATATAATACACTCATACACGTAGTATGGCCAAGTTGGTAAGAAGTTTGATTTGCAACCATAAAGCACTGGTTTCAATTCTACAGCTGTGTGGTGTCTTAGGCAAACATCTTTATATCTTTTACCATATCCTTTTTCCATTCCTGCAAGTTTCGTGGATGAAACTGCTGTCAATGGAAACTGTATGGAAGCCTGTCAAGTGGATTGCACCAGTAATTCAATGGCATTTTCAGTCAGTCACTCTGTTAATTCGTTTCAGTTGGAGGATTATGCTAAAGGTACACAAGTCTATGGAATACTCAACCTTTTATATGTTCAATGAGGAGGTACTTCCGTAGACTGAATAATTCAATAGTAAGAAGTTCATTTTGCAACCGAGCAGTCTCAGGTTCAGTTCCACTGCATGGTAGATTTGCATATGAGCATCTATTGTAGTATAGCCCCAGGCTGAGAAAGACTGATGCATGCATTGTGATTTGATTGCTTAAAGGAAATTGCAAGGAGTGAATTCATAATTGTGGCTGATACTGGTTTCATATAACAAGTACTCATGCCAGTGTTTGAGCTCTCTTTGAGCGTTGGGCCTCATGGATGCAAGGTGGCTGAGCTCCATTTGAGTGTTAGGCCTCACAGAGGCACAGTGGCTGGGCTTATTTCGAACATTGGGCCTCATGTAGGCAATGACCAAGACCTTTGGCATTATGCTGTGCTTGAGAAGAAGACCCATCAAGCCAAACAAAATCACAGTCATGGAAGATACTGGTATTATGCAAATGGCACCTGTGCTGGTGGCATGTAAAAGCACCCATTACACTCTCAGAGTGGTTAGCGGTAGGAAAGGCATACAGCTGTAGAAAACCATGCCAAATCAAATTGGAGATTGGTGCAACCTTCCAGCTTACCAGCCCTGGTCAAACCGTCCAACCCATGCCAGCATGGACAGCAGACGTTAAATGATGATGATGATATATATATATATATATATATATATATATATATATTGGAAGGTTTGGAGGTGATAGAATAAGTACTAGGCTTAAAAAAGTAAGCTCTGGGGTCGATTTGTTCAACTAAAAACTCTTCATATTTGCAGTCTAATGACTGAAACAAGTAAAAGATAAAAGATATATATAAACAGTTGTCTGTTTAGCCCCAGGTCATCCATGACTGAGCAGGACTATGATCAAACCCATTCTAGTCATGACTATCCTGTTAAAATTTGTTGAAGCAGTGTAGCCAGGACCACAGTTATCCAAATTATGTTCTTCCTTTTTCTAAGAAAGCACTGTGGGATTGTGGAGGCACATGGCCTAGTGGTTAGAGTAGTGAACTTACAGTCGAGGGATCGCGAGTTCGAATCTCAGACCAGGTGATGTGTGTGTATATGAGTGAAACACTTAAGCTCTGTGTGGCTCTGGCAGAATGTAATGGTGAACCGCAGCTGACTCTTTTGCCACAACTTTCTCTCACTCTTTCCTCCTGCATCTAGCAGCTCACCTGTGATGGACTGGCGTCCCATACAGGTGGGGAACCTATATGCCAATGAAACCTGGAAACTGGCCCTTATGAGCCAGGCATGGCTCAAAAAGGAACAAACACACACAATAGGATTTGCGCATTCAACTACTGTTTCTAGCAAGTTGACTGTCCACATAGAGGCTTCCTTGTTGGTTCTTATTTTTAACAGTTGGTAATTGTCTTGGTTTGATATTAATCTCCATATTTGCCCACCCTATTTCACCTCACCCCACCATCACAATATGTCGACTTTACATGTCACATGTGACAACATGTAGGCAGGCACTACTTTTCTTTAGTTTCCCCAATTTCCATGCAAGAAGGAACTACAAGAGTGATTCCTGGACATAAACAGAAGGAAAGTTTTTACAGTTGTAACAGTACCAAACCATTTTGATTGGCACCATGCCTGAGAAGAAGAAGGAGGAGGAAGAGAAGAAGAAGTAGAAGAAGGAGTAGAAAGAGTAGGAGATGGAGAAGTGCAAGGAAAAGTAGAAGCAGAAGAAGAAGAAGCAGAAGAAGAAAAAGAAGAAAACAAAGAACAACAATAGCAGTAACATGACCACCATGCTGATGAAATACCAAAGGATTACTTGGATTTTCGCTAATCTAAATTGAAGCCTTTGAATTATAGCCAGATATTTTCGGTGCATTCCTTCCTCAAAGAATTTCATGTGCACTTTACTCTTTTAGATATAACATTGGCATCAGCTGCAGCTGACTGCATTTACTAACAGTATAAGACAACTTTGGCACTGTTCTTTTAAATTCAACTCCAGCCTAAAGCAAGTCACTCCATCATCTATGTGCCCATCCATTTTATCTGCCCACAATTCCCCGGGTGGGTTGTGGGGTTAGAGTCTTGAAGCACCTCTTCCTTAGGATACTATCAGAAGCAACCCGCATTACATTTTCTGCCTGGCTTTCCAAGCATGACCAACTCAGACTATACATATTATCCAAATATTTCACTCATGCTCTATCCCTAAGTCTCCTGTCACTTCTCTCAGTTTGAAGAATCTGTCTTTAGATTCTTTCCTGTGGAATTCTAATCACATGATGTATGTTGCACCACAACTGTGATCTCTACCTGGAGAGTCTTCCTAATTTCCTAACTATGCATTCCTATTGAGAAAATTTGCTCCAGAGATCCTGTACAGGAATCCTATTTTAGCCATTTCTATTTACGGTTATATTCTTTTGGTCATTACCCAATATTCATGACCATAAATGAGAATAGAAAGACCTTTGGCACCATTCTTTTAAAATCAACTATAACCCATCACAATAGACCTGAGATCCTAAAACCAAGGTGCCACTTAAGAAGCGTTGGTGTGGGAGCTAGTGCCACATAAAAAGTACTGGTGCCACTTAAAAAGCACTGGTGCCACATAAAAAGCACTGGTGCTGCATAAAAAGCACTGGTGATGGTGCCACATAAACAGCACTGATGCTGGTGCCACATAAAAAGCACTGATGCTGGTGCCACATAAAAAGCTCTTAGTACAGTCTGTGGAATGGTTAGCATCAAGAAGGGCATCCGGCTGTAGAAATAAAGCCAAAACAGACTATGGAACTTGGTGCAGTCCCTGGGTTTACCAGTTCCTGTCAAGTCGTCTAACCCATGCCAGCCTGGAAAATAGGCGTTAAATGATGATGATGAATCTGAAGCAATTAATTTTATTTAGATAATACAGCTAGCTGCATTTAGATGCAACAGGATACAGCCCAATGCAACTGAAAGGGACCAAGCACAGCTTGCTGTGAACTAAGCTGCAGTAGGTTCCAACTAAATACATCTACTTTAAATCGATTGCAGTTAGCTTCTATTGAAAACTGAAAACCTCCAGGCGCAATGTCTTGCACACAGGAAGCATCATGACACAGAACAATGCATAGTTGAATTGGTTGCAATCAGGTGCAACAACAAGATTCAGTTAAATTCAAGTGCAGTCGGATGCAGTTAGGTAACCTGGATAAAGATGATATATTGTTTCATCAGGTGCAATTGAATCAGATGCTGTTTGGTTCAATAAAAGGAAATTATGTGCATTCAGGTCACTGAGAACTGATTTGCAGTAAGATGCAGCGAAAGTGCATTAAACTGAAAAACCAAAACACTCAATCTGAAATTGTTTAATTTAATTTACTACTACAACTGTTGCCACTACAATTGCCACTCTACATCCACCACTACCCCCACCACCACCACTGGCAGAATCTTTAGAGTGGCAGTTAAGGTGTCTTGTGGCATTTTCTTCTGAGACTTTATGTTCTGAGTTCAAATTCTGCTGAGGTCAATTTTGCCTTTCATCCTTTAGGGATCAATAGATTAAGCACCAGTGAAACACTAGGGTCAATGTAATTGACTAGTCCCCTCCCCTAAAATTTCAGGTCTTGTGACTATTGTAG
>NC_068988.1:64577655-64578148 GCF_001194135.2 Octopus bimaculoides | reverse complement strand
ATTACACCCAGATGTCAAACTCAGAAGATGTCAATGAGTATGAACTGTCTATTAGAAGCTTGGATACATCAGATGAGTGTAAGCACAAAATAAAAATTTCAAGTAAAATATTGGAAATAGATAAAAACTAAAGTTATTTCCATAATCAGCAGTAAAAATACTATAAAAAAAAAAGTAATAAAAAAATTCGCCTGGAAATTAAATGTCTTCTCCAAAAAATGTCACTGGGCGAAGGGGTTAAGGCAGCAAGCTGGATGAAATGCTTAGCAGTATTTTACCTGTCGCTATGTTCTGAGTTCAAATTCTGCTGAGGTCAATTTTGCCTTTCATCCTTTAGGGATCAATAGATTAAGCACCAGTGAAACACTAGGGTCAATGTAATTGACTAGTCCCCTCCCCTAAAATTTCAGGTCTTGTGACTATTGTAGAAAGGCTTATTATTATTATTATTATTATTATTATTTTATGTTTGACTTTTGTTTTGCATTTGTAC
>NC_068988.1:64572654-64577645 GCF_001194135.2 Octopus bimaculoides | reverse complement strand
AATCAGCCCGTTTCGCTGTCATTCCCAGGGCACTTATGACAATAGGTATTGTTTTCGTCTTCTATTATTATTATTATTATTGTTATTATTATTATGGTGGTGAGCTGGCAGAATCATTAGCATACTGGACGAAATGCTTAGCAGCATTTTGTTTGTATTTAACAATCTGAGTTCAAATCCTGCCAAGGTTGACTTTGCCTTTCATCCTTTCAGGGTCGATAAAATAAGTACCAGTCAAACACTAGGGTCAATGTAATCGACTCATCCCCTCCCCTAAAACTGATGCCTTTGTGGTAAAATTTGAAATCATCATTATTATTATTATTATTATTATTATTATTATTATTATTATTATTATTTTGTTTTTTGTTTTTTTTTAAAGGTGGTAAACTGGCAGAATTGTTAGCACATTGGGCAAAATGCTTAGCGGCATTTCATCTGTCCTTACGTTCTGAGTTCAGATTCTGCTGGGGTTGACATTGTCTTTCATCCTTTCAGGGTCAATAAATTAAGTACCAGTAAAACGTTGGGGGTCAATGTAATCAACTAGTCCTGTTGCTGCAAATTTCAGGCCTTGTAATTTTAGTAGAAATTATTATTATTATTATCATTATTATTATTATTATTATTATTATTATTATTATTATTATCATCATCATTATGATTATTATCAATGTAAACTCTATTGTTTTGTGTGTTGTATTAATGTCTTTTGATGTAGTCTTCTATGTCTTAGACCCTTGTGGCTAATAAAAGGAAGCATCATTATTATTAGGGTAGTGAACTGGACAAAATGCTTAGTGGCATTTCGTCTGGCACTCGGCATCATGAGCTCTAATTCCACCAAGGTCGACTTTGCATTTCACTCTTTCAGGGTAGATAGAACAAGTTCCAGTTGAGTACTGGAGTTGATGCAATTGTCTTTCTCCTCCCCTCAAAATAGGTGGCCTAGCACCAAAATTAGAAAGAATTATCATTATTATTATTATTATTATTACTATTATTATTATTGGTTTTATTGGAGAGCAGGGAGTTGTAGAATTTGCAGAGTAAAATATCTTCTAGTATTTCATAACGTCTCTTTTCATTCTAACTTTAAATCCCCTGTCATCAAAATTTGCCTTTTATCCTTCAAGAGTCAATAAAATAAGTATTAGTTAAGTAGTAAGGCCGATTAAGAACAGGGGCTGATTAAATTGACTGTATCAGTTGCCTTCAATATATGGCTTGGAGCCAATATTGGTAATCCTCTGTGATTCCACTGATTTGGTTTAAGAAATTCTTGAGAAGCATGAAAGCTAAATGGACAAGATGCCAGGTTCCAACTTTCCAATTTTATGAATTTTCATGTCTGAATCATCATCATCATCATCATCATCATCATCATTTCTTTTTCTTTTTGTCTGTTCTTTAGTAAATCATTTAACCATACTAGTTTAGAATGCTTCAAAGTTAAATAAAGTCCTGATTTGAAATGCAAACAAATGAAGAGAACTGTTGTTAAAAATGTGCACAATTGTTTCATCTGAATCAGGGGTTCTCAACAATTTTTTCATCTATGGACCCCTTCAATTACTATTTTATTCTGGTGGACTCCCCCCGCCCATAGCCATTCAATATTTAAAAACTAGTTTTGTAGGAATGTCTTTCAAAATTCCTATTTTGTTTTTCACACTCTTTTACTCTTTTACTTGTTTCAGTCATTTGACTGTGGCCGTGCTGGTGCACCGCCTTTAGTTGAGCAAATCAACCCCAGGACTTATTCTTTGTAAGCTTAGTACTTATTCTATTGGTCTCTTTTGCCGAACCACTAAGTTAAGGGGACGCAAACACACCAGCATCGGTTGTCAAGTGATGTTGGGGTGGGGGGACAAACACAGACACACAAATATATACACACATAAACATATATATGCATATACGACGGGCTTCTTTCAGCTTCCGTCTACCAAATCCACTCACAAGGCTTTGGTCGGCCTGAGGCTATAGATGTTTAAAATTTTATAGATGTTTAAAATTTTTCTTCAGCTCTAGGACTCATAAAGCCAATTGCTCAGTTTCCATGGTGCCACAAGTGATCAAAGCTACAATATTCCCCTTGAATGTAACACTGGTCCATTGCAGAGTTCAAAGTCAGTGATTTTGAAGGGAGGGGCACAAATCGATTACATTAGCTCCAATACTTGAGCATGGACAACGGACATTAAATGATGATGATGATGATGCTCAAAGATATTTCAGTTCTGATTGCTATGTCTTTTTACATAGCTTCAAAGACATTGGATAATGTGCATTAGCCTTTTTTTTTAAAGACAACAAGGTGTAATTTAAGGGAACTTGCCTGTTATTTCTAGGAAATCAAGACACTCCCTTGCTTGGCAATGGTTACTATGGTTTATTATTACAGATATAAGTTACTACATTTCATGTTGCACAAGAAACCCTACTGTTTGTGAGTAACAAAGAAAATATGTACATAGTATGTGTGTATGTGTGTTTATGTATGTATGTATGTATGTATGTATACAAATATACATACACATACACTTGCACACACAAACATGCGTAATTGCATATTTATCTTCGTTGCCACCAACCTACTTAGCTGACATATTTAGCTATCAGTTAATCTCTAACGATCAATAATCAAACACATCAAAATCCATCAATCATATTTATAAACGTAGGGCTGTATAGGTTCTCTTATAATACACACATATATATATCTATATCACACACACACACACACACACACACACACACACACACAAATTGCTTTTCAAACACCCTAGAATCTTATTTTGATTTCTATCTTACTATCTGTCTCAATCTAAACAAAATCGCATGCAAATACACAGATATTTAGAGTCTCTTTCTCTCCTTATACCTCTTCCTCTTTCCCTGAAATATCTATCTATCTGTCTGTCTGTCAGTCTGCCGGTCTGTCTGTCTCTTTCATTGTATTTTAACTTTTAATCAGTCACGGGGCCTCTCTTTTGTCTAGTGAGCTACAGGGTGGCTCCACTTGTGTTGGTACCAGGAAAAAAGAACCCAGTAGACTCAGCAAGTAAACAGAATCAAGCAGTAATAATACAAGACCTTCCGCAAGCATGACCGGTGTCTCTTAAGTCTTGCTGAGGGCAAGACAACCTCTACAATGTTGGTGCAATGAAAAAATTTACCTAGTACACTCTGTAAAGTGGTTGATGTTAGGAAGGTCATCAAGCTGTAGAGACAATACTAAAGCATGGATATTGGAGTAAGGGATGAACCGTCCAACCCATACCAAACATGGAAAATGGATATAAAATTATCATGCTCATGCAATATATGTATTAGTGTATGCACAGGGATGGCTCCGTGGTTAAGACACCACATGGTTTTAGTTCAATCTCAGTGGGTAATACCTCGAAAAAAGTCCTGTATAGTCTTTGACTGGCCAAAGCCTTATAATCTGAAATTTGTGGAATTTGATGGATCAGAAACTGTACAAAAGCCTTCACACACACACACACACATGGGGCTTTTTCATTTTGATAATGACTACACAGCTGGTTTATATGTTTTGTGAATATTTTTTCCATATTTTCATGTGCTCCTAGCAGTTTCTTTTGGACAGTAAACTTTAAAATCTGTAAACTGTTTTAAGACCTTCACAGTCTCATCTTCCGGATAATGTCGATGTTGGTATATGTTGCTGGTTCTTAAACACAGGTAGGGCCACTGTGATAGGTGTTGACATGACTACTGTAATTTGAATTTTCTTATGTACTACACCATTCAAACACAACATTCAACTAAGGAAGAAAACATATATACACAATGGAGTTTCCCACAAGAATAGACAATTACTGATAGAAGTAATGCTTGTCACATGACACAGATACACTAAATACTCAGACAACCAACATACACTAGTCACATGCAGAAGTATACAACTGGCTGGTGATGCACAAATGTAATAATCCAAATTCAAACTGCAGCAATAATGTCTATATCAATCGTATCGGTCCTGACTACTATGAATTGAGAGCAATACATGCTGACATCACTTCATCTTGAAGATGAGACTGTGAAGGTTTAAAAATATTGATGATTGATTAAAGGACTTTATAAAAAAAGTAGTTTCAAATAAAATGCAAGTAACTTGTACATAAATATGTAAAAAAAAAAGTGATAAAAAATAGCCATATGCTCAATACAAAACAACATACACACATGCACACTCATATACATATATCTATACATTTACACAAACACACACATACATGAATGTTGTGTTAATAGCATGATTAGATACTGCATATTTTACATGTAAAACACCAAAATTCTCTATCAACACCCACAAAAGCAGGTCCACTGAAGATTGCCATATTCAAATTCTTGGATACTAACAAGAAACCAGTGTAGGGAAGTAACAAGTACTATATATATATATATATATATATATATATATATACTCACATACACACATTTTTAAATCAGTGGAAAATTTACAAGCTATAACAGGGTCGACAACCATCATACATGAAACTATTGGCTTTTGAGTCACTCCTGTAACTTTTCCATTAATTCACACACACACACATTGACAAAAGAATATAAAAATGCTAAATCCATGTTTATAGATGAAAGAATATAAAAATGCTAAATCCATATTTATAAATGAAAAAAAATGTATAACATTATATATGTGCTCTCTCCAAAGTAAAGTATGGAGAATTTTTTTACTAAGCCATGTATATAAAATTTCATATTCATACATTCACAAACATGCATATACACAAACATAAATTTATACCCAGTAACATTTAAAAACACAATATATGATATAGATAGAATCAGCAGCAAACTACAGCAGATAATGTAACAAGACTCTTGTAGCATATCAATTACCTCTAGCAATATATTACAATTATATGAATCTGAATGACATAACATCCTAGTAGAGAGATCCATGTTACATTATATATATATATATATATATATAT
>NC_068988.1:64571275-64572434 GCF_001194135.2 Octopus bimaculoides | reverse complement strand
TATATATATATATATATATATATATATATATATTGGTGATTAGGAGATAAAGTTTCAGAAATGTTTACTATGAGCTCTTTGTTGATTTTTAGACTATGTTTGTAAATTAGATCATTAAGTTCAACATTTGTGATATTCAGAACCTGTTGTTTTAATTTTAAATACATCATTCAATGATTGACAGAGATTGGTAGAGCTTCAGCTTCTAATAAACAATATTCCAGATTACCTGTAGTAGTACTGAGTATTTTCATTCTCTCCCTCTGAAACACAAACCAATCTGGACAAGTCATGCAACGTATTTTGAGTGAGAAAGCCTGGAAGAGCCCATCCCTCTCCAGGCTAAACTCATTTCTACAGCTGAGTAGACTGGAGCAACATGAAATGCAGTGTTTTTACTCAAGAACACAACAGATCAGCTGGTACAGGGATCAAAACCACAATTTTCTGATCATGAGTCCAACACCTTAAATACTAAGCCACGTGCCTCCACATACAAACTAATTTACATTTATTTATATGCACACATATACAAATATGCATATATTTATCTTTTTACTACTCTTAATCATTAACTAATATATAAACACTTTATCCAAATGTAAATTAATAGTATTATTTTATTCTGACTGAAGAATTTCTAAATGGAAATGTCTTAAATGTTTATCATATATGTACAACTTTGTGGTTTCTATTAGCAAATGAAACACATGTAATGGTGAATGAAAAATACAAAAAAAAAAAAATTTCCAAATTCCAGTTTTATTACATCCTATATATCGAATATGTATATCATCATCATCATTTAATGTCTGTAGTCTGTTAAATGATGATGATGATGTACATATATAGGATGTAACAAAATGTATGTATTTGCAGAGAGATATAAATGGAATAAATGAAGTAGTCAGGATATTAAGACTACTCTTAGTTTCAAGCTGCTGTTTATGAACTGATAATGTACAGGTGAATGATCTTTGGAAAACCATAAAATAATGGTGTGGAACTAACAACAGACTTCATGACCTGAGTCCCAAATATATATCTCACAATAAAATAATTTACCATATATATGAGTTGCCTCTTATTTTTGACTTTACAAATTGCGATCATTTTATACACACACACACACACACACACACACACACACACACACACA
>NC_068988.1:64561673-64570833 GCF_001194135.2 Octopus bimaculoides | reverse complement strand
TATATATACATATATATATACATATATAATGTATGAGATTATATGGAATATTTTCAGTGTATAAAATATATATATATATATAAATATTGGATGTGCAAATAATATTGCTTTGGCATTCATACTTAGATGACTAAATTCTGGTACTGTGTATGTAAATTACCCCAAAATTATTTACAGTAAAGTAGAAATACAAATGTTCAACAGAAAGAGGGGGCAGGCAGACACAGTCATGTCACTATTGTGGAAATTTAGTATCAATAAAACATTACAGAGATCAATGATCAACAGGATTTGGTAATTTGAAAAAAGAAAAACAAATGATAAATCCCACAAATGAAAGAGAAGAATATGTGACACTCACGCCAGGTAGGGTCTTCTGTTCGTGGAGTGCAGCTTGGGCCTTAACGGCACTCTCTCGGTTACAGTATGTCAAAAATGCGCAACCTGAAAAATACCAATTTAAACATATAGAATTTGTAAATATAAAAATTTTTAAATACAAATTTATGTATAGAAGTAACTGAGCAAAATACAAAAACATAGAAAACCAAAAAGCAACAGATGGATAATATGTCAATTCACACTACAGCTGTTTCCAAATAATTTTTGATTGATTACTGGGGAAATTACATTATTACAAAAAACCGTTTTCATTAGGTAAATACACGAACCACAACAGTTAGAAACATTCAAAAACCAATGGCATATACACCTTCATGATTCTATGAGCCTTGCTGGCCATATAATTTTGATCTGACCCGGTGCCTTACCATTTCAGTGCCTGGTTCGCTTGAATCCCTATCTATTGTATATATATATATTATTGTTAAAGGTGCAAAATTGAATATTACCAATTGGTCGATAACTGATGAAAAATTACGGACCTTCTGTTTGTCTCCTATTCATTTTTACATTCGATGAGTTCATGAACCTTGGTTCTTTTCCCTAAAACTATATGTTTATATATATTTTACTCTGTAAAGCTCAATTTAATTTTGATTTTTTATAAATTGATTTTAATTGAGTTTTTACTTGTAATTTTGGATTTTATCCCTAATATTATTATTATATATATATATATGTATGTATGTATGTATGTAAAATGTATGTATATATATATATATATATATATGCATACATATTGTATTTTGATGGTAAATAAGACTTTTAGTGAAATGTGAAAGGAAAAAATACCCCAGTCCTATTTGCTAAGTTCCTTCAAATATTATATAATTTAATGCAGTGCATACTGTTTATCCTGAATATGCACTGTTGAAATCAGTCTGCTATATCTGTGCTTCTTTTTATGACATAAAATGTGGAATGCAAATTACAGATATACATATATGAGTATGAAATATAGAATGCAGTTATACTTGTGTGTGATCAATTAGCCATGAAACATTCATTGTGAAGCAATGCTTTATAATAATGTATTTGTTTAACCCATGCTAGCATGGAATAAGAGAAGTAAAAACGATTGAGGAAAGGAACAGATATATGTTATTCAGATCAAATTTTCAAAAAACTTTTGAAACTTTCTGCCAAATTCCAGAAATAACTAAACTATGTGAATCGGGTTCACAAATATTAACAAAATAAGATTTAGAAAATGTAAATAAACAAACATAGGAAATAATAAAATATAAAAAAAAACAGGAAAAATAAAAATAAACACCATACAAATGAATAATAGAAGCAAGGGGGTACCAAAGGGAATCAACTGTTTACCAAAGATATAAGGGGTCATGACTAATAGGTTGGTGATCCCTATATGGTTATTAAAGGGAGTCTCAAATGCATTCTTGGTGTTCTCTGACAAATTCTTTGAATAAGTAAGGATGAAGATGTAGAGTTAATCCTTAGAAGTTCACGTGTATGTAAAATATCTGACTTGTGACAGATAGGGTTTTTAGGTCAACAAAAATATGTCAGAGGTGTGTATGTGTGTGTGTGTGTGTGCGTGTGCGTGTGTATTTGTATTTCCATATTCAGCATATATATACATTCACACATGACTGTGCATCTATGTGTACAAGCATCGACGTATTTATATGCATGTATATACTCTTTACTCTCTTTTACTTGTTTTAGTCATTCGACTGCAGCCATGCTGGAGCACCGGCTTTTAGTCGAGCAAATCGAGCCCCGGACTTATTCTTTGGAAGCCTAGCACTTATTCTATCAGTCTCTTTTGCTGAACCACTAATGTTACGGGGACGTAAACACACCACCATCGGTTGTCAAGTGATGGTGGGGGGACAAACACAGACACACAAACACACACATATATATATATACATATATATACGACGGGCTTCTTTCAGTTTCCATCTACCAAATCCACTCACAAGGCTTTGGTTGGCCCGAGGCTATAGTAGAAGACACTTGCCCAAGGTGCCACTCAGTGGGAATGAACCCAGAATCATGTGGTTGGTAAGCAAGCTACTTACCACACCGCCACTCCTGCGCCTATATATATATATTTATATGTATATATATATATATGTACACACTGTTTTCAAATTAGACATTTTTCTCTACTTGTATCCACATTAAGAAATCTATTTATACATATGCGTAGGCATGGAAGTGCATAAATATACATGTGTATATGTGCTTGAATGTGTGTGTGTGTGCATATACATTTGATTGCATTTGTATATATGTGCTTAGTTTTTGCATGAGCATGCTTGTCTGTGTGTGAATGTGAAAGTGTACATATTGCTTACTTATGCATATGATTACATTTTGTTAATAATAATAATGATAATAATGGTGGTTTGAAATTTTAGCTCAAGGTCAATAATTTTAGTGGGTGGGGCTTTGTCAATTTTATCAAACCCTCTACTTGACTGGCCCTTTTTTTTTTGACCCCCTAAATACCGAAAAGCAAAGTTGATCTTGGCAGAATTTTAACTCAGAGCATAAAACCAGAACAAATGCTGTTAAGCATTTTGTCTCATGTGCTAATAATTCTGCCAACCCTTCACCTAGTAATAATAATAATAATAATGATAATAATAATAATAATAATATTTCAAGATTGAAGTTACTCTTCACGAAGGTAAAGAAACAATAAGAAACGCGTGACTGTTATTGGTAATAAATAGAGATTGACTGTTTATTAAAACGAAACGAATGAACAATATTTCAACACTGCCTGACTTTTACAAGTTATAATAATAATAATAATAATAATAATGATAACAATAATAATAATAATAATAATGATAATAATAATCCTTTCTACTAAAGGCTCAAGGCCTGAAATTCTGGAGAGGGGACTAGTACTTAATTTATCGACCCTGAAAGGATGAAAAGCAAAGTTGACCTCAGCAGAATTTGAACTCAGAACACGAAGACAGACAAAATGCTGACAAGTATTTTGCCCAGCATGCTAACAGTTCTGCCAACTTGCTGCAATAATAATAATAATAATAATAATAATAATAATAATAATAATAACGATGATGATGATTATAATAATAATAATAATAATAATAATAATAACGATGATGATGATTATAATAATAATAATAATAATAATAATAATAACGATGATGATGATTATAATAATAATAATAATAATAATAATAATAATAATGATGATGATGATTATAATAATAATAATAATAATAATAATAATAATAATAATAATGATGATGATGATGATTATAATAATAATAATAATAATAATAATAATAATAATAATAATAATAAATGTTTGGAAAAGGATGTATTAGTGCAGACAAAAATGCATGCACTTAGCTGTGTGTAACTGGTGACCTTTGTAGTGGTTAGTATCCAAGACCAACATCAATAGATAGAGGAAACAACACGTACACAATTACACAGAGACACACACACACACAATTACACACACACAGACACACGCACACACATCTTAAGATCAAAAACAACAACAACAAAGACAAACATTGCTTGTAAAACTCCAAACAATCTTAAGAGGATTAGTTTAAAGAGTTTTGAAGAATTATTTATATTTGGTGTCTCTATTATTATACACAATGTGTGTATGTGCCTCACTCTAGATATATGCGTGTGTGTATGTGTGTGTGTGTGTGTGTGTGTGGTGTTTAGCTATTGTGTAGTCATGTGTAATTTCCTCAGTTAATGATCTTTGTGCTTAAGTGTATGCAGAAGTGTTTGTGTGCGTGTATATATATATATAAATTACACACAATATTTATACACAAGGCACAAGAGTGGCTGTGTTGTAAGAAGCTTGCTTCCCAACCACATGCTTCCAGGTTCAGTCCCACTGCATGGCACCTTGGGCAAGTGGCTTCTATTATAGCCTCGGGCCGACCAAAGCCTTGCGAGTGGATTTAGTAGATGGAATCTGAAAGAAGCCCATGATACATATATATATATATATATGTATATATTTGTGGGTCTGTGTTTGTCCCGCTACCATTGCTTGACACCAATGTTTACGTAGCTGTAACCTAGCAGTTCAACAAAAGAGACCGGTAAAATAAGTACTAGGCTTACAAAGATTAAGTAAGTCCTGGGGTTGACTTGTTCTACTAAAGGCGGTGCTCCAGCATGGGAACAGTCAAATGACTAAAACAAGTAAAAAAAAAAATTGTATTATATCAAATACTACAATTTAAGTATATATGGCTCCAAGAGGATATATGTATATATATATATATATATATATACACACACTGTATTTTAACATATAAGAGGAACCCTTTTTGTCAAAAATTAAAAGTTAAAAAGTATGGGAGCTTCTTATACATGGATAGTATTATAATCCCTTACAAAACCATTTTTCCAAATTTTAGGGGGTTCCTTATACACATTAAAATACAGTATGTGTGTGTGTATCTATATATATATATATATATATATAGATAGATAGACAGATAGATAGATATGTACCTAAGTTCATAAATCTTCATGCACATACACACACAATTTATCAAGGCCTCATCATAATTATCATTCCTTACACCTGCCTCTTCATGCCAATATTGGTTGGTTGGACGGAACTTTCTGAGGCAATGTTTTACAGACAGATACCTTTCCCAATACCAACACACACTTTTTGCTGTATTCTTACAAACTTAAAGGTTTGAAAATATAGAAAAAGCATAGCCAATTTTCTTTTCAATCTTTCACCCTTTTTTTGTCACTTTATTTCTGTTGAAATTCACTGCCTTCATTGCAGTTAATTTTGAGCAGAAGAAGGCTATGCCAAGCGGGCTGGCTACAACAAGGTGTGGCCTAAAAGAACTGATCCACAGCAGCTCGCTGCAACTCACAGGTCAAAGTCAGTACGTCTCCTCCATTGTGCCACTGATGACATCCTCTGAGCCAAGTGAGTGGGCTTCTGCCTGGCAAGTGGCGGTCCACCTTAAACAAAATCACGCCATGGCATCCAGGATCAACTGGAACCCTCGACGTTGTAAGCGATAGAGTGCCAACAAAAATATATATGTGTGTGTGTGTGTGTGTGTGTGTGTATGTTTATTCATTTATTCATTTACTTGTTTCAGTCATTTGACTGTGGCCGTGCTGGAGCACCGCTTTCAGTCGAACAAATCGACCCCAGGACTTATTCTTTCTAAGCCTAGTAATTATTCTATTGATTGCTTTTGACGAACTGCTAAGTTACAGGGACATAAATACACCAGCATCGGTTGTCAAGTGATGGTAGGAGGGACAAGCACAGACAAACACACAAATATATACATACGTGTGTGTGTGTATATATATATATATATATATATATATATATATACGATGGGCTTCTTTCAGTTTCCGTCTACCAAATCCACTCACAAGGTATAATGATGATAGTAGTGGTGGTGGTGGTGGTGATGATGATGGTGGTGATGGTGATGATGATGATGATGGTGGTGATGGCGATGATGATGATGATGGTAGTGATAATGATGATGATGGTGGTGGCTATGATGTTGATGAGGATAGTTGCAGTGGTAGTAATAGTAGCGTCTATAGCTGTAGCAGTAGTAGTATCAGTGGTGATAATAACATTAAGTGTAGTAGTAGCAGTAGTAATAGCAGCATAGTGGTATAGTATTGGCAGTAGTGGTAATGATTATATTTAAAGCTGTAGTGGTACAGGTGGTAGTGGTAGTGGTGGTGACAGCAGTGTTTACAGCTAATGTAGTATTGGTGGTAGTAGCGAAAATAGTGTTCATAACTATACTAGTGTTGGTAATAGTATTGGTGGTGGTAGTGGTGGTTATCATATTCATAGTTATAGTGGTAGCAATGGTAGTGATGATGATGATAGCGTTTACAACCTTGGTGGCAGTGGTGGCGTTGATAGCCGAGGCGGTGGTAGCGTTTATAGTGAATGATAGCGATGGCAGTGGCGCTGGTGGTAGTGATGACAGTGGTGGTGGTTGCAGTTGTTATGTAGCTGCATGTTACAGTTTGGTATTAACCCGCTCCCCTCCTTCACCACCTCGCCCTTCCTCCTCCTCCTCCTCCTCCTCCTCATCGCCCCACCACCACCACCTTCCCACGAAATCAATAAAGAAAACAGACAGTTTAATAGGTCACAGTATTAGGAACTGCCGAATTGGACCAAACTGAAACACTTCAGAATTCTTTGCGTCTGCGAGTGTCTATATATTTATATGAATGAATGAGCATGCGATTGTGTATTTGTCTGAGTATATATATATATATATATATATATATATATATATATATATATTTAGTATATATTCATATTTCTATAGGTTTAAATATATATACATACATATATATACATATATATATTCATAAGTATGTGTATATGTATATTGTTGAAAGGGTATATTTTATACTATATTAGCTCTCTATGTGTATTTGTATATAGTTCAAAGGGTATGTTTCTTACATACAAGTCTGTATGTGTGTGTCGGGGTATATGTTTATATGAGTATGTATGTGTCTGAAAATCTCTCTCATATTTGTATGTTTATATCTTTTACTGGTTTCAGTCATTGGACTGCAGTCATGGTAGGGTACTGCCTTGAAGAATTTTAGTTGAATGAATTTACCCCAGGAATTATTTCTTCAAAAGCTTGGTACTTATTCTATCAATCTCTTTTGCCAAACAGCTAAGTTACAGAGAAATAAACGCACCAATGCCAGTTGTCAATTGGTGGTGGAGAACAAACACAGGTTCAAGGACACACACACATGGAAGGTTTCTTTCAGTTTCCATCTAACAAACCTGTTCACAAGGCTTTGGTCAACCAAAGGCCACAGACGAAGATACTTGCCTAAGGTGCCATGCAGTGGGACTGAACCTTGAAACATGTGGTTGGGAAGCCAAGTTCTTACCACACATCCATGCCTGTTTGTGTATATGATCAAAAGAGTGTGAATGTGTGCATAACAAAAGTGTGTGTGTGTGTGTGTGTGTGTGTGTGTGTGTGTAGGCACAGCTGTGGTTTAGAAATTTGTTTCTCAACTACATGGTTTCCGGTTCAGTCCCACTTCATGTCACCTTGGGCAAGTTACTTCTACTATTGCCCTAGGTTGACCAAAGCATTGTGAGTGAATTTGGCAGATGGAAACTGAAAGAAGCCTGTTGTATGTAAGTATGTGTGTTTGTGTGTTTCTGGTCTCGATCTTGAGTGATCCAGGTGGAGGGACATCACCTCCATATAAACTGTAGTAGTGTAGTTATCATTGTAGGTGGCACTGTGCAGCTGTCGTTGTAGGTGGCACAGAGTAATTGCTGTTGTAGGTGGTACAGTGTAGTTGTCATTTTAGGTGGCACAATGTAGCTGTCATTGGTGGCACAATGTAGCTGTCATTGGTGGCACAATGTAGCTGTTGTTGGTGGCACAATGTAGTTATTGTAGGTGGCACAATGTAGTTATTGTTGGTGGCACAATGTAGTTATTGTAGGTGGCACAATGTAGCTATTGTTGGTGGCACAATGTAGTTATTGTAGGTGGCACAATGTAGTTATTGTAGGTGGCACAATGTAGCTGTCATAGGTGGCACAATGTAGTTATTGTCGGTGTCCCAATGTTGTTATTGTAGGTGGCACAATGTAGTTATTGTAAGTGGCACAATGTAGTTATTGTAGGTGGCACAATGCAGTTATTGTAGGTGGCACAATGTAGTTATTGTAGGTGGCACAATGTAGTTATTGTAGGTGGCACAATGTAGTTGTTGTTGTTTACTTTTCATTGCTCTTCTTGGTAACCTTGATTTTTTTTTATATTGTTGGTGCGACTATCACTACTACAACAGCTACTTCTATGACAGCCACTTCTACCATTGACTGAATATACTTTGATGTTCTTCTCTCCAGTTATCATCATCAATACTATTTATCAATATCAGCATCACTTCTAACAAAAAAAAACAACAAAATACAAGAAGAAGAACGCCGGAAAAACTTGATTAAACACACACACACACACACACAAAGATACTTAACGTACATAAACACAGAGAAATACACACCCACACAAATGCATATACACACATCTAATTCAACATACACAATCTTATATACATAGACGCACAAATATACATACACACATATACACTGGCACACACATACACAAATACATATACATACACAGATAGAGAAGTAGGTAGGCATTGATTTCTGAGAAAAATATGTGTGATTTATAAAAGCGGTGAAGGTGGGATTGGAGAACAAGATGTCTTGTTATTGTTTCATTAGAGTTTAAGGAAATACCTAGATTTGACAGAAATATTGGATGTGGTCAAGGAATATTAATTTAATTAAAAGGAGGCTCTACCTGTTAATTAAAAGAGATATTTCACTCAATATTAAGTTAAAAGTTACTGGATGAAAACAAAATGAACTATTTTCCCCATCTTATGAGTAAGTTATCATCATCATCATCATTTAGTGTCTGTTTTCAATGCTGGCATGGGTTAGTCAGTTTGACTGGAACTGGTACACCAAAGAGCTGTACCAAGTTCCAGTCTGATTTGGCTTGGTTGCTATGGCTGGATGCCCTTCCTAATGCCAAAAGTATATATATATTAATAATAATAATAATAATAATAATAATAATATGATAACAAATGAATGAATGAATGAGACCTCCATATTATGTAAACCAGAAGAATTTATCTATAAATATATGTGAAAATTAGTTGGTTGTGACAT
>NC_068988.1:64557873-64559163 GCF_001194135.2 Octopus bimaculoides | reverse complement strand
GAGTGAGTGAGTGAGTGAGTGAGTGAGTGAGTGAGTGAGAGAGAGAGAGAGAGAGAGAGAGAATTTGTGTGTGTGTGTGTGTGTGTTTGTGCTAGAGCTAATATAACATGTGTGAGTGTATGTTTGCATAGACATTCCTATTGCTGTGTGAACATGTCTTTGCGTGTGTACACACATGCACACACCATCATCATCATCATCATCATTATCACTATCATTATTTAACACCTGCTTTCCATGCTGACATTGCTTGGATGGTTTGACAGGAACTGGCATGGCCAGAGTCTGCACCGGGTTCCGTAGTCTGTTTTGGGTTGGTTTCTATTGCTGGATGCCCTTCTTGATGCCAACCACTTTACAAATTGTACCAGGTGCTTTTACATGGCACCTGCACCAACACAAAAGCTTTTATATATAGCAGCTTGGTTTTCAGATATCTCTGCGCACAAACACACATACTAATGCTTTTTCCAATATGCATAAATGTAATTCTTTTCCTAAATACATTGCACTTCATATTCAAGGCTCTGATGAAGTTATAAAGTGCTACTCAGGCATTCAACTATGAGCCCACTGCATCTTATATCACAGAAACAACTGTAAGCTACTGAAGCTCATTTTATAATCGTTTATTCCATAGTCATCTCTCTTTCTTATGCATAAATAATATATAGGCAGAAAAGTATGCATTAAAGGTGGTGAGCTGGCAGAAACATTAGCACGCCGGGCGAAATGCTTAGTGGCATTTCGTCTGCTGTTACGTTCTAAGTTCAAATTCTGCCGAGGTCGACTTTGCCTTTCATCCTTTCGGGGTCGATAAATTAAATACCTGTTACGCACTGGGGTCGATGTAATCGACTTAATCCCTTTGTCTGTCTTTGTTTGTCCCCTCTATGTTTAGCCCATTGTGGGCAATAAAGAAATAAGAAAAATATGCATTTGTATAGGTAAAGATACGTGTATACATACATACATATATCTAGGGCTGGCCAGATTGGTGCAATATCGAGAATAACCAGCTGAAATTGTAAGGATAATCTGGATCTCGACTGAAGAGAGAAAACTCCGACTGACCTGTCCGTGTTTTCTTTGTATCATCTATCTGTATGTTTTGTCCCTTTCTTGTATCACCTAACTGTCTAGATGTTTTGCGTTCTTGTCCCATTCTGTATTATTTATATATATATATATATATATACACATATATAGAGATAGATAGATAGAGAGATAGATGTGTGTCTACATGCACATTCATATATATATATATATATATATATATATATATATATA
>NC_068988.1:64554733-64557863 GCF_001194135.2 Octopus bimaculoides | reverse complement strand
TATATATATATATATATATATATATATATAGATATGTGTATGTATGTATGTATGTATGTGTGTATAGTACCCCTATTCTGTCGAGCGGCTTTGCATTCATTACAATATGTATCTGTGTGTGAGCGTTAATGTGCATTTGAATATAATATCAAATTTTCCTATTAATACTGAAATAATTAAAGTACACAGCACACATATTTATAGCAGAGCAAGTGCATAGAGTGCAATGGCTTTGGCTGTCATAATGGTAGTGGTTCCAATTATCTAAAGAACCGGAGATCTAACGAACTAACTGGTTAATGGGGTCAGTGCGGTAATTAGTCTAGCTGTTCTATATATTGAATCACTGTTGTTTTTGTTGCTATTGTTATTGAAGAATGAGGGGCTGTTCAGCTTTGAGTAGCAGGAATATTGTGGCCCAACAAAACAAATCCCTTGCTTAATGTTTCTATGGCTGTCTCATCTTTATTGAGTAGAGGTAAGATGGCTGAATGGATAAGGTGTTGGGCTAACTGCTTATAGAATGGGTGTTCAAATCTTCTGTAGGTGAATTATTGTGTTTTTATTGTGTTTCTGGGTCAAAGTATTTTATATTCTAAACTGCATCAGTTCTTTTGGTTGTTGGTTAAAACAGGCATCAGAGCAGTTGAGAATGTTTAGTTTGAAGTGGAGGGAAAGTTAACTAAGAGTAAGAATTATTCTAAAGAGCAAGCCAATTCATGCCAATATGGAACAGTGATATAAAATGATGATGAGGACAGAAATTTGAAACCTAAAGGGTGTTGAGTTCAAATCATAAGAAAGATAAATGGATGATGGGTTAAAAAATTATGTAGTTATTCTTATCTTTGTGGGGAAAAATCTAATGTCATAAAAATTCATATTTTAATGAAGGGTACCCTTCATTACTGGTCTACTCCGATATGAGCTGATACGAAACTAAATAACAATAACACTCACTCACTCTTTTTCTCTCTCTCTTACCAACGCTGAAACACACATGTGCACAGATACAAATACCGACACACAGTGGAACTGAACCAGGAACTATGTGGTTGGGAATCAAACTTCTTAACTATACAGAATTGATAAATTTATGTCTAAAAGATCTTTCAGGATTTTAAAAAATTTACTGATGTTGACTAAATCTCAACTTAAAAGAAATTTCAGGCAACCTAATACAGTCTTTAGAAACTGAATTCTTAGCTGTAAATACTTTTACAAAATAAATTATCAATTTCGAAAGACATAAATTATTTAATGGGCAATTTATGGATTTAAAACAATTGCATGAATAGGAAAAATTGGATCTGGATAACTATTCAAGATTTTTACTAGGTATTATTTCTGTAGCAACAATACATATACAACTGATACTTAATTTAACATTATCCCTATTAAAAATGTTATAATATTAGATTTTTTTTGAAGAAAACATTTAAGTTAAAGCAGATAAAGAAATGCATTGTATTCTCATTGTGAAGTTTCATTTTAAAATAAATTTTATTACACTACTCTAGATCATTGTATTGAGTTCTTTTTTCTTTGGTTTATTTTTACACTGTATGTTCTTCCTTTTTTCCTTCCTCCCCCCCTCTCTCTCTCTTTATATGTGTGTGTGTGTATACATGAAGATATGAGTGTGTAGATGTATATATATGTATGAGCATTACTTAGAAACAGCCTTCCAGCCACGAAATATCACACACAACACCACATACATACATACACAATTACTTTCATACACACACACAATTACATACAAACATACACAATTACATGCATACACAATTACATGCATACATACACGATTACGTACATACACCACATACATACATAGCCACATACACAATTACATGCATACATACATACACACAATTACATACATACATGCACACACACACACAATTACATACATACACGATTACGTACATACACCACATACATACATAGCCACATACACAATTACATACATACATACATTACACTTTTTCCCAAAAAGCACATTTCCAACACATTACTTCACACACACAGTGTTTTGTTAAAGACAACAACAACAACAGCAACAACAACAACAACAACATGCTGAGCCTTTATACAACCAACGCAGCAGTACATGTATTCAATATTATGTACCAACCAATGAACACTGATAGTTAAATATCATCAAATACAGTTTGATTCCCTTTAAATTTTCAGTTGTTTAGTTTCAGTTTCATTTTATGCAATTGACCCCTAAGAACATTCATGAGACAGCAGGGGTGAGGGGCACATTTTAAATGCCATTGTTAAAGAATACAATTACCTTATTTCCCTCTCTCTCACTTTCACTCTTTTCCTCCTCTCTTTCTTACTTTCACTTTCACTTTCAACCTCTTCTGCCTCCATCTCTCTCTCAATTCTTCTTCTAGAGCACAAGAGCTGTATCCAAGCATCCCCTTTTATACTGAATTTTCCACTTCTATCGATAGAGTTAGAGGCTAAACTTTCAAATGCTACAAGAAACCTATTGTCAGGAAGACTTAACAATGGCAATTCCCCACAAACTGCCATTTACCATTCATTGTAAAGAGTGATAATAGCTTCCTTTTCAAACAATTTGTTACATTATTCTTTGTCGTAGCTGTTGTGGCAATGGTGGCAATGATGGCAGAGGTGGTGGTAGTGGTAGTGGTGGTGGTGGTGGTGATGGTGGAGGAGTCGAGGGTGTGAGTGAAGAATGTTGTGTGTTGGAGTTAAGTGATCTTCATTGGAAGCATATTTACCAATATCAGCAAACACCACCACCACTACCACCACCACTGCTGCTATCTCTACCATTACCACCACCTCCATCCCCACTCACCATCACCTCTAGCCCTTTGTTACATATCACTTTCGCTCCTCCATCTCACCTTGTCTTAGATTTCTAAACATTGGCCATGGGATGGGAAAATTATTGCCTACCAATGCCAACTTGCTGAAATTCCACACAGAATTGAAACTACTTTATGTGACATGTGTATAATGTATATCACTGATGAGGTGTATGTGCTTTATATATATATATATATATATATATATGTATGAGAAAGTTGGTATGTGAAAGCACGTGGTTGGATGTATATAAACATATATATATATCCTTGAT
>NC_068988.1:64552029-64554723 GCF_001194135.2 Octopus bimaculoides | reverse complement strand
TGGTTGGATGTATATAAACATATATATATATCCTTGATTTTGTATGTATGCATGTAAATGTTTATATGTGTATATATATATATATATATATATATATATATAATCTTCATTCAGTGTGTCTGTACATATATTCATGTGTGTATATATGTGTGTATTATATATATGCATGCATATACACATACATATATAAAGAGAGTGATCCTTGATTTAGGGGGGGGGGGTGTATGTCATGATGCACATATACAAACTTACACACACACACACACACACTTATATGCGATTTAGTGTGTGTTTGAGTGTGTATGTGCATATGTGTGTGTAAATTCTTGCTTTTATATCCACAGCTGAAGCATATTTAACCCCAGGTGAGTACAGATCTTGTAAACCTATGCCAGTCCATTGCAGTAGGCAGGTGAAACTTTTAAAAGCATTGGATCAAATGGTTTGTTACATTTATTCCAGTTCTTTTCATTTTCTGACTGTAGCAGAATTAATCCATTTTGGCACAAACATTAGATCATGGTTTCAATTCCAGACTGAGTGGAGCATTGTAATGATGAGCAAAACACTTCATTTCACATTGCTCCTAGTCACTCAGCAGTGAATGGGTAATGTGGCGACAGACTGGTACCTTGTTCAAGGTAGAATGTTGTGCTCCCAGGACCTTAAGGGCCATAAAACTGGGTAACTAGACCTATGAATCCAAGGACCTAAGACAGTAATGTCCAACATATAATGATAATGACGGTTTAACAAAATGACCTGGTCCATGGGTGACTTCAGCAGACTTCATGCTGTTGTAAGCATTTGAGGTGGGTTTCCTGTTTGAGGATATATTTCTCCATTCTTCCCTTGATATAATTTTTTCTGCTCTAGGCACAAGGCCCGAAATTTTTGGGAAGGAGGCCAGTCAATTAGATCAACCCCAGTACACAACTGGTACTTAATTTATTGAATCCAAAAGGATGAAAGGCAAAGTTGACCTCAGCAGAATTTGAACTCAGAACGTAGACAGATGAAATACTGCTAAGCATTTTGCTCGGTGTGCTAACATTTCTTATTTCTTTATTGCCCACAAGGGGCTAAACAGAGGGGACAAACAAGGACAGACAAAGTGATTAAGTCGATTACATCATCCCCAGTGCATAACTGGTACTTAATTTATCGACCCTGAAAAGATGAAAGGCAAAGTCAACGTCGGCGGAATTTGAACTTAGAACGTAATGGCAAACGAAACACTGCTAAGCATTTCGCCCGACATGCTAACATTTCTGCCAGCTTGCTGCCTTATTCCCCCGATATAATAAAGAGTAATATGTCCTGAATTTCATTCTCAAACTAAGTGATAAAAAAAAAGACATTACAAAAAACAACCCAGCAGTAATCCAGTTGGTCAATACCACAAAGTGATGAGAAATCCAAAAAAAGTTTCTGGAAAAACAAAACAAAATAATTGTGCTGTGAGGAGAAAAAAAAAATCCTAGAAAAATCTCTCAACATATCAGATATCGAATTCTTTATCAGAAACATACTTAACATGTAAGTGTCTTCACCACTTTTCATTTTATTCTTCAATTTCTTTTTCATTCCTGACAAAGAGCCAATGTCTGAAATGTCGAATTCCCTTGTTTCTTCCTTGCAGCATAATTATATATTATGTTGTCTTGATTATTCATTTGTTATTTTTCCACCACAGAGACTTTTAAGATATTTAGTCATATTACGTAGTTGTTATGACGAAAACAATTTAACTAAACATCAACAATAACATCAATGTAAAGATGTTGAAGAAAACTTTACAAAAAGCTAAAATTCCTATGTGGCTGTGTGGTTAGAAGCTTGCTTCACAACCACATAGTTCCAGGTTTAGTCCTCCTGCATGGAACCTTGGGCAAGTGTCTACTATAGACTTGGGCCAACCAAAGCCTTGTGAGCAGATTTGGGAGATGGAAACTGAAAGAAGCCCGTTGTGTGTATGTATATAAGTATGTGTGTCTTTGTTTGTCCCCTGCCACCACAAGATAGCCGGTTTTGGTGTATTTATGATGCCATAAGTTAGCAGTTCCTCAAAAGAGACCAATACTGTAAATACCTAGCTTGGTGGTGCCCCAGCATGGCCACAGTCAAATGACCAAAACAGGTAAAAGATTAAAGAGAAGATAAAAATGAAAAAAATATTTACTTATATCTATCAACCCCTCTCTCTCTCTCTATCTCTTATATATATATATATGTATATATATATACACACACACACATGTATGTATGTATGTATGTATGTATGTATATTGAATTTTCTTCCTTACTTATATATTGCCTTTAAACAATTTCTCTTGTTTCATTTGCAACAACAAGGAACAGATAAGTGAAATAATGAGCAGAAAATGATGATAAAAAAAGAAAAAAAATCAGCAAAAAGAAATTATAAAAAAACAATATGATGAAAGCAAACTAATGAAAGAAAGTGATTAAAGAAAGAAAGCAAAAAAGAAATGAATAAAAAATGAGGAAAAAAAAAAAATCGCTATTTCAGCTGCTTATAATTGAAAATGGATGAACGCATAGAAAGTTAATTGCTATATAGTGTTTGGAAGGGGAAGATTTTTATTAGAAATGAATACCAACTACAGAAAGTATACACATGCTTTTATATGTGTGTGTATATATATATATATATATATACACATACACACA
>NC_068988.1:64547422-64552013 GCF_001194135.2 Octopus bimaculoides | reverse complement strand
ATATATATATATATATATATATATATATATATATATATAAACACACACACATGCATATATATATGAGTGAATTTGGTTGATGGAAACTGAAAGAAGCCCATTGTATGTATGCGTGTGTGTATGTGTTTGAATGTGTGTATGTGTGTGTGTGTGTGTGTGTGTCTTTGTGTCTGTTTTTGTCATGCATCACCTCTTGACAACTGGTGTTGACGTCTTTATGTTCCTGTAACTTAGCTGTTCGCTAAAAGAGAATGATAGAGAGAGTATCAGAACTTAAAACACAAAACAAAGTACCAGGGGTTGATTCATTGAACTAAAATTCTTCAAGGTGGTGCCCCAGCATGGCCACAGTCTACTGACTGAAACAACAGATCTTATATACCATCAAATATGGTATATGTACACTTTTATATTGTCATTGTCTGGCAAAATATTGATTTCAAATTTTAGCACAAGGTCTGCAAGTTCAAAGGAGAGCAATGAGGTCGATGTTATCAATTAATCAATTGATAACATCGACCTCATTGCTCAACTGGGCCATTGCACCTCCACTTATGACATATAACTGGTTTAGAATGTTACATTCAGTTTTGTGCTAAATATTACCATTTAAGGAGAATATTGAGAACAGCATGGACACGGACAAAGTGTCAAATGAAGAAGTGGTGACCCGGGTTGCATTAAATAAGGAAAACTGCTTCGTGAAGTAAGGGTCAAGCCACTGAGATTTCTTGGTTGTATGATGACGAAAGAGGGCTTGGAGAATTTAGCAATGACTGGAAAGATAGAAGGGAAAAGAAGCAGAGAAAGGAGAAGGATGTTATGGACGTGAAGCTTGATGAACTGGTTGGAAGGAAGGAAGTGGAGTGCTTATGGAAGACAAAAGAATGGAGAATTGCAGCAGAACATGATTTTCTATGTCCTACATTCTGGATGTGGCACTTAAAGAAAGGAAGGAACTAACCACTAGACAGTATAGACTCTTGAGACAAGCTGGCCAAAAGTGTATGGCATTGTACTATTAGAGTTACATAGTCTCAGTAAGTTTGGCGGTGGCAAAAGGGTGGATTCTGACCAGTTATATGCTATAACAGGTAATATATTGCTTGACGATGAAGGTGCATAATTCAGTGGTTAGAACATCAGGCTTACAATCATGAGGTTGTGAGTTCAATTTCTAGACCAGGCTGTGTTATGTTCTTAAGCAAGACACTTCATCTCATGCTGTTCCAGTTAACTCAGCTGTAGAAATGGGTTGTGGAATCACTGGTGCCATGCTGTATTGACCTTTGCCTGTCCCTTGGACAACATCGATGTTGTTGAGAGGGGAGGCTGGTATGCACAAAAAACCTTGCCTGGACTTGTGCCTTGGAGGGGAACTTTCTTGGTGCAATCTCATGGTCATTCGTGACTGAAGGGGGTCTTTACCCCACTCCTTTTTAAAATGTCTTGATGATATAAAATTGTATCTGCTCTGGTAAAAAACACCCACTACACTCTCAGAGTGGTTAGCGTTAGGAAGGACATTCAGTTGTAGAAACATTGCCAGATCAGATTGGAGCCTGGTGCAGCGGCTGGCTCTCCAGACCTCAGTCAAACCGTCCAACCCATGCCAGCATGGAAAATGAACGTTAAACAATGATAATGATGATGTGTGCATGCATATATGTATGTGCATACACATGCAGTATATTCTGAATGACCAGATGAATAAATTGTACTTGATGTACTTAATAATTCTTTATACACAATGTTGTCTTAGGTTTGCATCACTAATAATAGTCTTTGCTGAACCGTAACACATGTCAGTGTAAAATGCATTGGGTCGTCGCCAACAACAACAGCAACAACAAGCGATAATAATGTGACAGTCAACAAAACTGTCCCGGCCAGCTACCACTAACATTCATCTACTTCACCATATGTAACTTTTCTCTTTTGGTGTTTCAAATGATACAAATTCCTGATAGCTATGTGTGTGCATGCATGTACGTGCATGTGCACATGTGTGAGTGTGAATGTGAATGCATTGCATGTGTGAGTATGCATATATGAGTACATTGGGTGTATGTGTGTATAAGGGAATATATATGAGGGGGTATATGCTAAGGAGTGTCTGCGTATGAGGTTAAATATGTGATTGGAAGTGTGTGTGCATGTTTGGGTGGAGGTGTGTGTGTGTGTGTGTGTGCACACAATTAATTGTAGATATTGGGGTGGTGGTGATACTGGAGATGGGGTAGGGGCTCTGGGTGTGTCAACAAGGACAGGAATAATATTCAGTTATTTATTTGTTTTTGTTATTGATTTTTTTTTCTTTTACATTTTTCTCTCCCAAAAGAGTAAAATAAAATTTAAAAAATCCAAAACACTTAATAAAAAAAAAAAAAAAAGAGATGAAACAAAAAAAAACGTAATAATGTAAAAAGTATTGGAAAAAAAGACACAGAAATGAATAGAAGAGGAGTGGATGGAGTGGGGTGGTCATATTTAAATTGATGTTATACATATAGACATACACAGATATAAAGACGTACATATACATAGATACATGTACGCACACACGTATAGATATATCCACATACCCAAGCATAGATACACATATTCACAAACACACCTACACATTTACAAACACCCTGTCTCCCAGAATGGTATTCAGATATTCGTATTTATAAATACAAATCTACAGAGAAATAACTATTTAAATTTATCACACACATATATACGTTCATATGCATATACACAAGCAGGGGCATACATACACCGCTCATACATAATCACATGGATATATCAATAAACACATGTATTATATACATATATATACACACACATGCATATTCTTTTGTGTACATACATGTGTGTTATACTTAAATGCATAGTAACACATAAACATGGACACAAAACAATTCTATGAACACATGGTTGTATACACACTTGTACATCTATATCCTTGTGTGTTCATTAATGTGTATACACAGGCAGGTGTATACACATCCACATGTACACACATGCACTCATGCACTCATGCAAGCACACTCATCTGTATATACACATGCACACATATTCACACACACACACACACACACATTCACATTGCATAGCGAAGAAAATACACACACACACACATATTTGTATATACATGTGCATGCACATTCACACACATATATTCACATGTGCAGTCAAGTAAACGCACACAGACACACACATCTGTATATACACATGCACATACATTCACATACACACACACACACACACACACACATTCACATGTATAGTGAAGCAAACGCACACATCTGTATATATATGTGCATGGAGATTCATGCATATATATTCACATGTACAGTGAAGCAAACACACACACACATTTATATATGCATACAAACAACACCCACACATTCACATGCAAAGACTCACATCAATAAACACAAAGGCCCATGTTGACACAGAAATAAACATCCACATAATTAACACATAAACACACACACACATACATACATACATACATACATTTATATATGCATATATATATACACTAGGGATATATCAATCACCTTGACAAATATCAAGAATCAATAATGCATGGCAAAAAAAATTAGTGGAACAGTAAACAAATGTAAAAAAGAAAAGCTAGCCCCATGGCACTCAACACTGACTCTGTTTGGAGTGGACAATAAAGACGACAGAAGAGAAGATGAACAACAATAACAATTGTAATATTAATTGATGATTGATGTTAATGAGCAGAGGGGGTGACAAGGACAACATTACAAGACATTACAATGCGATGATCTCAGTGAGTATTTTAGTAAAAAATAAAAAAAGAAAATTAACAAGAAAGCTGGATATGGAGTTTGTATAAGAGAAATATTGAAAATACTGTTGTGATATAGAAATAAATAATTATGCAGGAGGGAACATGGATGAGAGAGAAGATTTAGAAGGATATGGTGTGACAATCTCTGGAGACTGAACAATATAAAGGAAATGGCTAGAGACTGCAGTAAGTGGTGAGATGCTGTTCTGGAGATGACCTATGCAAGTTATGAAAGCATTGGGAAAATGGACCTAAAATGCTGGCAATTACACAGACACACACAAGTGAAGTGCATGTGGCCTAGTGGTTAGAGTGTTTGACTCAGGATTTCAAGATCATGGTTTCAATATCCTGGACTGAGGTAGTGAGATTCAATTTTTTTTTTTTGTTTTGTAAATCACTTCATTTCCCATTGCTCTGTCATCGTCATTTTTGTACTGGTGCATGGTGTGCCACATGTCTAATGTCCATGTTGACTTTGTTTATAGAGATCACATGTTTGCTTGCTCCCACATTCAAATCATCTGTGTAGATTGCTCAGCAAGAATTTGTGGAACCCTTATATGTTGTTTAAGACATGAAAGTCCACCATGCACACACACACACACACACACACACACACACTTGTTTCTTTTATGTCTGTTTTTCCATGCTAGTATGGTTTAGATGGATACTTATTACTGAGGCATAATTTTACAGCAAGATGCTCTCCCTGTCTCTAATCCTTACCTGAATAATCACACACACACACACACACACACACACACACACACACAC
>NC_068988.1:64546795-64547412 GCF_001194135.2 Octopus bimaculoides | reverse complement strand
CACACACACACACACACACACACACACACACACACACTTGTTTGTTTCTTTTACGTCTGTTTTTCCATGCTAGCATGGTTTAGATGGATACTTATTTTACTGAGGCATAATTTTACAGCTAGATGTTCTTCCTGTCTCTAATCCTTACCTGAATAATAAACACACACATACAAATACACACACACACACACACACACATACATACATGTGCACAAATGAGTTTCTATAATTAAGGTAATGGGGGAAGGGGAGAAATAGATAGATTGATAGAAAGATAAAGAGAGGGAGAGATGGAGGGAGATGGAGAATTGGGGGAGGGAGATGGAGAGTTGGGGGAGGTGGAGAGTGAGGGAGAGGGAGAGAGAAGGAGCATGAGAGAGAGGGAGAGTGAGGGATAGAGAAGGAGCATGAGAGGAAGGGAGAGGGAGAGAGATAGAGAGTGAGTGGGATAGAGAAAGATAGAGAGATATAAAGAGAGCTAGAGAGATAGATAGGAACAGAGAGAGAGAGAGATAGATAGGAACAGAGAGAGAGAGAGAGAGAGAGATAGAGAGGGGGAATGGAGGGATAGAAGTTGAGAGTAGAAGTGAAGGAGAGAGAATGGAGGAAGGCAAAGA
>NC_068988.1:64537348-64546224 GCF_001194135.2 Octopus bimaculoides | reverse complement strand
ATATATTTATAGGCGCAGGAGTGGCTGTGTGGTAAGTAGTTTGCTTACCAACTACATGGTTCCCGGTTCAATCCCACTGCGTGGCACCTTGGGCAAGTGTCTTCTACTATAGCCTCGGGCCGACCAAAGCCTTGTGAGTGGATTTGGTAGACGGAAACTGAAAGAAGCCTGTCATATATATGTATATGTATGTATATATATGTGTATGTTTGTGTGTCTGTGTTTGTCCTCCCACCATCACTTGACGACCGATGCTGGTGTGTTTACGTCCCTGAGACCGATAGAATAAGTACTAGGCTTAGAAAGAATAAGTCCTGGGGTCGATTTGCTCGACTAAAGGCGGTGCTCCAGCATGGCTGCAGTCAAATGACTGAAACAAGTAAAAGAGTATATGTATGTTTGGCTGTGTGGTAAGAAGCTTGCCTCCCAACCACATGGCTTCAGGTTCAGTCCTGCTGCATGGCACTTTGAGCAAATGTCTTCTACTATAGCCTCGAGCCGACAAAAAGCTTTGCGAGCGGTAAGATGGAAACTGAAAGAAAACTGTCAAATATATATACATGTATATATATTTATATATATATATGTATGTATACATCTATGTGTGTGTGTCTTTGAGCCTGTGTTTACTCCCCCACCACCACTTGACAACCGGTGTTGGTGTGTTTACATCCCTGTAACATTAGCGTTTCGGCAAAAGAGATCGATAGAATAAGTACCAGCCTTAGAAAAAAAAAAAATGTACTGAGGTTGATTCATTCAGCTAAAGTGGTACCCCAGCATGGCCACAGTCTAATGACTGAAACTAGTAAAAGAAAGAAATGAAAGAATGCAGGTATGGCTGTGTGGTAAGTAGCTTGCTTCCCAACCACATGGTTCTGGGTTCAGTCCGACTACATAGCACCTAGGGCAAGTGTCTTCTACTATACCCTCGGGCTGACAAAAGCCTTGTGAATGGATTTGATAGACGGAAACTGAAAGAAGCCTGTTGTATCTATGTATATATATGTATGTATGTATGTATTTGTGTGTCTGTCCTCTCACCATGAATGGCAAACCTAACCCGGGTGGGATTTGAACTCAGAATATAGAGCCAAAACTTAAGATGGAAAGGTTTTTTTTTTGTTTTTTACTTAATGACTCTAATGATTCTGCCAATCCACTCTTAATTATATTCCCAATAATCAATCAGCTGTTGCTGCTGCTACTAATAACAACAATAATAAGAACACTACTACTACTACTACTACTAATAATAGTAATATAATAATGATAATAATAATAATAATAATAATAATAATAATAATAATAATAATAAATGATAACAATAATAATAATGAAGTATTGATGATAATAATTATAAGTAATAACAATTAAAAAGTAGATTAACAAAAATAACAATTATCATCATACAACGTAACAAAACATATAATAACTACAACAACAACAACAACAACAACAACATCTTTCGAGATAACACAAACATCAACAAATACAAACACAGACAATACAGTAATTATCTACAGAAACAATCATCATCGTTATTAAGAAGAAGAACAACAACAACCCAACGAAATGGCTTGTTATTGATTAATGATTGGACTAAGTACAATGTGACCACCACCACCACTGCCGCCAGCAGCACCATCACCACCACCACCATCACCTGCAACGACCACCCTTATCTACCGAATCCACCCACCCACCCAAACCTCTCCACCACCCATGTTATTTAAGCCTTATGTTTACTTGGCCGTGTGTCAGTTGGCAACTCTTGTCTCGTCTTCAGATTCCTGAAAATTAGGCCAATATTAGATATATGTCCCACCTACGACCACCACCACTACCACCTGCTCTAACTCACTAGCATACGCACACACGTGTGTGTGAGTGTGTATATATATATATATATATATATATATGTGTGTGTATATATCTATGTATGTGTGTGTACATATATAAGTGTTTATATATGTGTGTATATGTATATATATGAATGCATTTTTTTTTATTACCAGTGATAGCAATAAAACAACAACAACAACAACAGCAATTATGATAAACTAACAAATGTAACGACCGACCATAGTATTGATAGTAATGATGAATGGCAATAGTAGTAGCAGCAGCAGCAGTAGTAGTAGTAGTAGTTGTTGAACTAATTGTTCTAGTATAAATAGTAGTAGTACTTCTAGTAATAACTGGGAAGTTAACCCAACGACAGACAGACAGACTTGAGTGTCATTCAGGTGGGGTGGAGAATGGTGGTGGTGTCATAATCTCAGTCTCTTATATACACCAGGTTTAAGTTCCAACATTATGAGTCCTAGGGTTAAAGAGAGAGAGAGAGACCTGAAGTCTTAGACTTCCACTTATAATAAAAGATCAGCCGAATGCGTGGCTATGTTAACGTGACTAGCTCACACGACTATGCCGTGCAGTGAGATTGAACTCAGCCCTTCATGAATGCAAAGCAAATGTCTTGTTCAAATTCTGCCGAGGCCAAGCAGATGAGCCCTGGGGTCGATGTATTTGATTGACCTTCTCCCCACCCGTAATGCTGGCCTTGTGCCAAAATGGGAAACCCATTATTATTAAGTTAGTGCACTGGTAGAATCATTCACATGACAGATGAAATGCTTTGAGGTATTTTGTCTGTCTTTATGTTCTAAGTTCAAATTCTGCCAAGGTCAACTTTGCCTTTCACCCTTTTGGGGTCGATAAGAACCAGTTGAGCACTAGGGTTGATGTAATCGATTCACCCTTTCCTCTGAAACTGATGGTCTGGTACCAAAATTTGAAAACATTATTATTATTATTGGTTAAGCTATAGTACTGTGACAGTTCACAGATGTCAGTAAATCAAAGACAGATAGTTCAGTTATATACATATATATATATATATATATATTGGGTCATCTCATAAATAATGCGGTTCTTTTATACTTCTTTAATCTTTCAAAATTAAGAGAAACAAAGTTCTCTTTTAATCTAAAATATACTCTCCTTCATTCGCTACAATGTTCTTCCATCTATCTGGTAGAATTGCGAAGCCCTTCTTCCAAAATTCATTTGGCTATGACAAAAAATACTCCTCCAGTACTGTTCTGATCTTGTCTCCAGAATTCATATTTTTTCCATCCAAATGATTTTGAAGACTGCAGAATAAATGATAATCATATGGGGCAATGTCTGGTGAATATGGCGGGTGGGGCATTGTTTCCCATTCAAATTGCTCCAGCCTTTGGAATGTCATCCTTGCTGTATGTGGCCGAGCATTATCCTTATGGAAGAACACCTTTTATCTTGAAACCAGAGATGATCATTTTCTGATGGCACGCAGGTGTCTATGAAAGGTTAAATGACCAAATCCAAGCTTCTCTGCTAGTTCTTCAACAGTTACAATGGGATTTTGTTCCACTAAGGTTTGCAGGATGTCCTCGTTGAGCTCTACAGATCTTCCAGGACAAGGCTCATCTCCTAGGCCATTGCTTCTGGCTCAGAATTTCTGGAACCATTGTTGACACTGGCTTACGCTTATTGTTTGATCCCCATATACTGCATTAATATTCCTTGCACTTTCCACTGCATTGTTGCCTTTATTGAACTCATAAAGCAAAATATGCTGAATAGACTCCTTTGCCACTTCCATTATAGCTTTGAAAACATAACTGTTAAAATCGAACTGCACTCTTGAAAACTTGCACTAAGAATAAGGACAAGATAAAATTACTACCTGCTTTTATAGCAAGTTGATGCAGGTAGTTTATATATATATATATCATCATTTAATGTCTATATTCCTCCAAGCACCACCGTCTGTTTTCATCAAGCAACTTGTAAGATCCCTCATTTGAGAGGAGGAATGGTAATCGAAAGAGGTGGGAGGCTTTGTACCTGGTGGTAGGAGGTTAGAGTATGAAAGAGGGATAGAAAGAGATGTCTTGCTATAGAGATACATGGTTAAACCAGTTGGAGAGACAGGAGAGGAGAGAGACCGAGAGAGAGAGAGAGAGTACAAGAGAGATGGTGGCGATGTACCAGGGCATATTCTCAAGGTACAAGGTGAATATGAATGGAATGGTAGAGGACTGCCATATATATATATATATATATACGTGTGTGTGTGTATCACGTAGGTAAAGCAGATTTTAGAGGTAATACTTGATAATTGCAAGCACCTGTATATGCCCAATTATATACCCATATAATGATGCAACGACTGTTTGTGTATAAAGCTTGAAACACATGTACCGCGGAATCCTTTGTGTTCTGTTTTAATTTTACGTTTTTAATTTATATATATGTGTATGTATATGTGTGTGTGTGTGTGTGTGTGTGTGTGTGAATTCGTTGACAACAGATGTTCTTTTTAAAGAACACCGTACCTATAGTATATGTAGTAGTAGCATGATAGAATAGATAGAAAAAGATTGCTGAGATATACAGTTTTGTATATATAAATAAATATATATGTATAGTGAAGGCAATTCGTTTCGGAGAAGAAATAACTCAGAATAAAAACTGATGCAGAGTAGGAGGGATACTTTAGTACTGGCAGACAACAGACTCCCACAAAAGTGCCAGAGTCACAATAAAATGGCACACAAACCGTACTGTACAAGTGGTTGGTAATAAAAGTGTTCAGCTGTTAAAAGTAGCCAAAAATCATTACAATGCAAAACCGCAAAGATTAATGGGCTTCTATCTTTTGTTGTTGTGTGTCGGATGATAAAGGATTGTGACAAGTGGCAAGAAGCTGCCGTCCTGGAACTCATCCATCTTACTTATGCCAGCATAATAAAAAACAGAGTATGGTTGTAAAATGATGATCGTAAATATATGATGCTGTGTAGTTAAGAAGTTTGTTTGGTAACATTGCGGTTTCTGGTTCAGTTCACACTGTGAGCTGTCTTGGGAAAAAAAAAAAAAAATGTTTCTTACTATGACTGTTGGTTTGCTCAATGCTTTGTGAGTGAATATGGTAAACAGAAACTACATGAAAGCTTATTTTTTATCATATCCCTTTCTGTTAAAGAGTGTAGGCTTGAAACATCAGAGACTTTTCCATTCTTCCTGACCATCAAACTAATACACCTGGTTGTTGTTCCCTCACCTGTCTGTCTTTTATTTTCTGTACATTTGAACCATACACACACGCGCGCGCGCGCGCGCGAACACACACACACACACACACACACACACACACACACATGAAATTTACATTTTTTTTCATCTTTTGACATTAGGAAGGGCATCCAGCTGTAGAAACCATTTTCAAACCAGACTGGAGTCGGGTGCAGCCCCTCAGCTTACCACCCCCACACAAACCATCCAACCCATGCCAGCATGGACAACGGACATTAAATGATGGTGACGATGAAGATCTTCACACAACGTGCAGATCAACAGGACCTGAAGCCTGAATTCACAATACCTATGATAATTCATGCAATAATTTGATTTATATCATTTTATAGATTCAAATACTCCACTCTATATCACTGTATTGAGTTCTATATACTGTTTCTTGATACACTCTATTATATTATCTACCAAGCATTATCTGTGTGTGTTTGTATGTGTTTGTGTGTGTGCATGTGCGTGCATGTAAATGTACTTAGCATTGATGCGACAATTTCTTGATCTAAACCTCTCAGTTAAAGAGTCAGTTAATCCATGCTTTTATATATATATATATATGTGTGTGTGTGTGTGTGTGCATTTTAGCGTTGTCCGACATCCTAAATCCTAAGACAGAATGTTCCGTACTGCAAAGATAATAAAGATAAAACAGCCATGACCTGAAAAGCATTGATCAACCATTTGGTTGGATAGTCTGTTTCTTAGCCATTAGGTCTTATTGAGCAGACAACAACAACAACAACAACGACTACAACAACTGCTACTACGACTACTTCTACCACTATAGTTTATAATAAACAGACACAGACAGATATTGGAGTTTATTACATAGAATTGATTGGAAGAACCAATGTTTATGGAATGGCAGTGTAGAATGGGGAGGTGTGTGTGAGTGAGTGTATGAGTGATGATGGTGTGTGTATGTGTGTGTGCGTGTGCGTGCGCGTGCGCGTGCGCGTGCGTGTGCGTGTGCGTGTGCGTGTGTGTGTAATGAATACTTGTGATTGTAATGGATACGTGAATGCGTACGTATCTGTAATAAAATGTATGTAACACATGTATACATATAGCCAACAGGAGTGGCTGTGTGGTAAATAGCTTGTTTACCAATCACATGGCTCCGGGTTCAGTCCCACTGCATGGCATGTTGGGCAAGTGTCTTCTACTATAGCCTCAGGCCGACCAAAGACTTGTGAGTGGATTTGGTAGACGGAAACTGAAAGAAGCCCATTGTATGTGTGTGTGTATATATATATATATATATATATATATATATATATATATATATATACATACATACATGGGTGCAGGAGTGGCTGTATGGTAAGTAGCTTGCTTACCAACCACATGGCTCTGGGTTCAATCCCACTGTCCGGGCACCTTGGGCAAGTGTCTTCTATTATAACCTTGGACCGACCAAAGCCTTGTCAGTGGATTTGGTAGATGGAAACTGAAAAAAGCCCGTCGTATATATGTATATATATGTGTATCTGTGTGTCTGTATTTGTCCCCTCAACATCGCTTGACAACCGTTGGTGGTGTGCTTACGTCCCCGTAACTTAGCGGTTCGGCAATAGAGACTGATAGAATAAGTATTAGGCTTACAAAGAATAAGTCCTGGGGTTGATTTGCTCGACTAAAGGCGGTGCTCCAGCATGTCTACAGTCAAATGACTGAAACAAGTAAAAGAGTAAAGTGTGTGTGTGTGTATATATATATATATATATATATATATATATGTATATATATATATATATATATGGGATATGGGAATGGCTACATGGTTAAGAAATACATTTCCCACTCATGTAATTGTTAGGTTTAACTTCCTTGTGCAACATCTTGTGCAAGTGTGATCTACTGTGGCCCTTGGCCAACGAAAGCCTTCTGAGTGGACATAGCATAGACTGAAAGAAGCCTATCATATACATACACATATGTGTCTGTAGGTGTATGGCTTAATGGTTAGTGTATTCCATTCACAATCAGAAGATCGTGAACTCAATTCCCTGTGGCGCATTTTGTTCTGGAGCAAGACACTTTACTTTATGTTCCTCCAGTCCATTCAACTGATAAAAATGATTTGTAGTTCAATGGACCAGCCTTGCCACCTTTTTTGTTATGCTGTGTCTCCCTGATTTCTACATTAAGGGTACAAATGTCTTTGGAGTCCTCAGCCACTTGCACATTAATTTCATGAGCAGACTGTTCTGTTGAGCAGATCAATTAGAACACTCATCATCATAACTGACATAAGTGTCCCATCTACTGGAGATAATGTACGACAACTGCTGTGCCGATGATACTTACTGGGGCAGAAACAACTACCCACAGACTATCATTTTCTCAATGGCAAGTCAAATTTGGAGAATTCTTGATTCTTTAAGATTATTTGCCCTTCCCATGTGGATTTGGTCCCAGTTTCCATCAAATGAGCCCTTTATCGTTCCTAAAAGTTAAGATAATTACAGTTAATCAAGCAACAACCTTTTATGATTTATAAGATACACCTGTCTGTCTTTGTTGTTTACATACATACTGCTGGCCTCACTGAGCTATTTGTTCTAACTTACTTTCTTTTCATTTATATGCACATAAATACATAAATATTGTAATACACACACACACATACACATGCACACATGTACACACATACACACACATGTACATACAAATATGTGTATATATATATTTCTATATATGTACATATGCATATATATACACATACACACACATGTACATACAAATATATAGACAAACATATATACATACATATGCATATACACATACACACAGGTATACATAAAAATATATTCATATACACATATCATCATCATCATCATCATCGTTTAACGTCCGCTTTCCATGCTAGCATGGGTTGGACGATTTGACTGAGGACTGGTGAAACCGGATGGCAACACCAGGCTCCAGTCTGATTTGGCAGAGTTTCTACAGCTGGATGCCCTTCCTAACGCCAACCACTCAGAGAGTGTAGTGGGTGCTTTTACGTGTCACCCGCACGAAAACGGCCACGCTCGAAATGGTGTCTTTTATGTGCCACCCATATATATGTACGTATGCATATATATAAACATGTTTATATATGTGTGTATATGTACAAAAACATGCATATATATATATATATATATATATATAATGTGTGTGTGCACACATAAAGGAAAAGGAGAAAGTTGAAAAAAATCACACACACACACACACAAAACAAAATATAAACTCAAATATATAATTTGACCCGATATAAACCTGCCATTTGTTTGGCTAATATAAATAATTCACGATACAATGACAGCTCTGCCACAGTACATTTGCAGTTGGATATTCACTATGTATTAATGCTTCATCATTATTAATGCATCCTTATTATTCTTACGATTATTTTTATTATTATTATTATCATCATTCTTATTTTGTTTTCTCTATCATAATTATTACATTTTCATTGTAATTATTAAATTATATTAAAATCTCATTATTTATATAATTTACATCATGTGACAGTTTACCATTTGAGCAAGAAGTTAACGTCCTCAGACCTGAATCCATTTCTGGTTCAATTCTCAGTTGAAGGCATTACATTTCATTTACAATTCATATGTATCTGGGAAAGCATGAACATTATAACTTCACATTTAACTCTGGTATATAGGGTCACCTACAGTCTAAAAGTTGATATGATATAACTTTACATTTTTATTAAATTCTTAGATGTT
>NC_068988.1:64531647-64536942 GCF_001194135.2 Octopus bimaculoides | reverse complement strand
CAGTCCTCAGTCAAATCGTCCAACCCATGCTAGCATGGAAAGCGGACGTTAAACGATGATGATGATGATGATGATTCTTATTACTGTTATTATTGTTGACACTACTACCATTATTATTATTATTATTACTACTAAGACTATTATTATTATTGTTACAACTACTACTATTATTATTACTACTACTACTACTATTATTACTACTACTATTTATTATCATTCTTACTATTATTATTATTAATATTATTATTATTATCATTAACATTCTTATTACTGTTATTATTGATACTACTACCATTACTATTATTACCACTAAGACTATTATCATTATTATTATTATTATTATTATTATTATTACAACACAACTACTACTACTATTATTATTATTATTATTATTATTATTATTGCTGTTATCATCATCATCATTATTATTCTTGCTGCTGTTACAATTATTATCATTATTATTATTATTATTATTATTATTAGTATTATTTTTATTATGATTATTATTAATATTGTTGCAGTTACTGCCATCATCATCATCATTATTATCATTGTCATTATTACTATTATTATTATTATTATTATTATTATTATTATTATTCATATTGCTGTCGTTGGTATTATTATATCACTTTTAGATATTTCTTCATCAAAAATTCAATTATATTTGCACATTGCAGTCATTTTTTTTTCTGTTTTTCTTCCTGTGTATTTTCTTTTCTTTTTTTTTGTTAGTTTGTTCTCTTTTTTTTTTCTTTCTCCCAACACATTTTTATGATTTTTATCTATTTTCTATGACTCAGGCGTAAACACAAGAGAGTTTAAGACTTGTCAGTAATAAAAGTACAACTAAAATGTTTTTGTTGTTCAAAACCTGCTTGGGTCAACATATCCCTTAATTCTTTGACATTTCGTGGTCTGCGGGTGTGATGTGGTGTGGTGTGGTGTGGAATGGTCATGGGCGGAAGGATAAGGATGGCGTAACCATGAATGAATTGATGCTAAGTCATTTCTTTGAGCCTTCTGAAGTATAAGTAAGCCAACCATTTGTCGGTGACCTTGAGAGAACTGTTTGAAATCCTGTGCTTACAAATTATGAACTTGATGCGTTGTGGGCAGGAGTGGCCGTGTGGTAAGTAGCTTGCTTACCAACCACATGGTTCTGGGTTCAGTCCCACTGCGTGGCACTTTGGGCAAGTGTCTTCTACTATAGCCACGGGCTGACCAAAGCCTTGTGAGTGGATTTGGTAGACGGAAACTGAAAGAAGCCCGTCGTATATATGTATATATGTGTATGTTTGTGTGTCTATGTTTGTACCCCCAACATCGTTTGACGACCGATGCTGGTGTGTTTACGTCCCCGTAACTTAGCGGTTCAGCAAAAGAGACCAATAGAATAAGTTCTAGGCTTACAAAGAATAAGTCCTGGGGTCGATTTGCTCGACTAAAGACGGTGCTCCAGCATGGCCGCAGTCAAATGACTGAAACAAGTAAAAGAGAGAGTAAAGAGAGAGTAACAGGAGAAAGCATGTGGCCTAATGGTAAAACACTGTTGCACTCATGATTGCAAGATTGAGGTTTCAATTCCTGACCTGGGTGGGGTGTTGTGTTGTATCCTTAGGCAAAATACATTTTACATTGCTTCAGTCCTCATACCCAGGACCTTTGTCACTCCTGAATGGGGAGATCCCCTCCTGGGACTTTTTTCACTACTGTCTGTCTCTAGCTAGTTGTGACCATATAAGCCCCAGGCAGTGAGCAAGATAATCTTGTCATCTTGTCTTTGGTTGGCTGTTTGATTTTGTCCACTGTCTTTCTGTCCATTCTGTCACCATTGACACATGACTGGAATGGGGTAGACTAACCAAATGGCCAAAGAAGTCAAAGAAGTTGTAATTATGTTGGCAAAGGGTAACACAATTCCAACTAACCCTTAGCAACATGTTTGAAGCCTTGGAACAACATCACACAAATGATGACCTTGGCTCGTTCAGGCCTCTTGGCTGTAAAAGAGTTACCCTGTGATGGACTGGAAAGTTTTTAAGTGCACAGTGTCCACAAAATTGACCAAAATCGGTCCGGAGAGGGGAAGATGGTGGGGTAAAAAAAAATGACTTAAAGAGATGCTCCAGAGCAATTCCAAGGGAACCCTGAAAATTTCAGAAGAGACAAACGGCAGAATCGGACTGTCCATCTTTTGAAACTATGATTAAATTGGGTGTGTGTGGATGGAAGCAAATGCTATGGTCTTAATCACTTTTATGCCATGGAAATGAGGTAACTGGTACTTTGATAGATAGACAGATAGGTAAATAGGTAGGCAGATAAATAAGTACAAAGGTAGATAGCTAGGTAGCTAGGTAGTAGCTTGCTAGGTAGATAGATAGACAGGTAAATAGGTAGACAGATAAATAAGTAGAAAGGTAGATAGATAGAAAGGTAAATAAGTAGCTAGAAGGTAGATAGCTAGCTAGCTTGGTTGGTAGATACCTAGGTAGGTGGATTGGTAGGTAAGTAGATAGATAGATAAATAGATAGGTAGACAGACAGATAAGTAGATAAGTAGATGGATAGATAGATAGGTAGGGGGATAGGTTGGTAGATAGACAGATAGGTAGATAGATAGATAGGTAGGTATGTAGATTAGCTAGCTAGCTTGCTAGATAGCCTTGATGTAGAATAAATCTAAAGAGAATACTGTAAGTTTCAGGGTAAAAGTACGTAACACAAACGCGGGAATAGTTAATCATCAATGTTGTTTAACTTTATTCTGTTAGTCTGCTGAGAGACTAACAGCAGCTTGCTGCAACAGAGAATACTTTTCATGGACCCAAGAGTAAACTAATTTACATATTGGTGCAAGTCTGACAATGGGAACTAAATTCTCTTTGGAATAAACAAAAACAAAACAAAACAAAAACCCGAAATAAAACCAAAAAAAAAAAAGGTTTTGATACGTATCACTATACTGAAATAAATTTATATATTTAACCCCTTTTTTATAGAACCATCTGAATATGGGACGATGATGATGACTGTTGCTGCAGCCATTGGGACTTTTGGTACTAAATTGCATGGAGCTTATTCAGATGAAAACTTTCCTTATTATTTAATGAAGTTATGTGCCAATATTATTATGGCTGTTTTTTTAGTGTCTGCTTTTCTATACTTGCATTGATCTGATGATGGAATTTGTTAAGGCCGAACTTTCTACAACATGGTTCCCTTTCTGTTGCCAACCCTCCCCTACTTTTGAGCAATGTAATATTTCTCTATGACTGGATACGTTTGCATGGAAGACTGGAAACGAATGACACAGCTTGTATAACAAATAACCTTCATTTGCAACTACCATGTGAGGCCAACATGTGGAAGTGAAAACACACACACACATATCTATGAAGGGCTTCTTTCATTTTCCATCTATGAAATCCATTTATAGGGTTCCAGGATCAAATGGATGGTACAAAGATATAGCCTTGAAGTGGAATAAATCTACCAAGAAAACACTAAGTTTTGGCGGGAAAGAACATAAAAGGTACAAATATCGGAACAGTTAATTCTTTCATTCTTATATTCGTTTACTCGTTTCAGTCATTTGACTGCAGCCATGCTGGAGCACCACCTTCACGGGGTTTTTAGTCGAATAAATCAAGCCCAAGATATTTTCTTTGTAAGGCTGGTACTTACTCTATCAGTCTTTTTTACTGATCTGTTATGGGGATGCAAACACACCAACATTGGTTGTCAAGTGATGGTGAGGAGACAAACACAGACACAAGGACACACACATAAATATATACCTATACATACATACATATTTTATACATATATATACATACACAATGGGCTTCTTTCAGTTTTTGACTACCAAATCCACTCACAAGGCTTTGGTTGGCCTGAGGCTTTGGTAGAAGACACTTGCCCAAGGTGCCACGTGGTGGGACTGAACCTAGTTGTCAACATTGTTTAACTTCATCATGCTATTCTGTCAAGAAACTAGCACCAATTTGTTGTGGCACAAGATACATTTCTGGATGGCCAGATTCTAGGTCTAAGACATGTGCCAATGAATGAGACAAGAAGACTCTATATGGTTGCAAGAAACAGCAGCCAAAACTAATTCACATCCTATCATCTTAAAAACAGGAAGAACATCTTAAATACTATTGTTCCAGATAAGACAGCAGATTAGCAGAGTTCTTATAGAGTTGGATAGAAAACTTTACAGCAATATCTTCTAATTCACTGCTCCCTGTGTTCAAATCTTACCAAAGTCATTTTTGCCTTGGGGAGGGGGTCAACAAATCGTCTCTTTCTCTCATTATCTCTGGAAGAACTCACACAATAGCCACACCTACAGAGAGATTGATTGCACATGGTTTGAAATGTCGAACACATGCCATATGCTTACAACTCCTTCAGGAGACGAGGGCTCAAGGGAAGAATGAATATCTGAAAATGGAAAATATGATACAAGATGGCCATGCTGGAAAGCCTCCGAACATAATATCACTGCATGATCAGATCCAACCTAGGGCTAAAAAAATAAAACAACAAAGAAAACCCAACAAAAAACACAATGAAATATAGGAGTCATTATACTAAAACCTTGAAATTTTTGATTATTTAAAAAAAAGTCATCAGAGCATACAAGCAGTGCAATTTGCTTAAAAAAAACTATTTTAAAACGGATAAAATATAGAATTCTTCAATCATAAATCTTGGGAGAATAGTGCCAAAGTTCTCTGCAAAATGGTACAGGTGAAAGAGACTGGTATTCCTCAATTATTGGGTTTTAAGTTCACCATTCTACCATGAAAATAGATTGTGGAAATCACACAATGATTAACTGTATTTTTATGTGAATTTCATAAAAAATTGATTGTAAATTTTTTTTTTTATTAGATATAAAAAGACACACAAACATACATACATACATACATACATACATACATACATACATATAGATGGATAGAGAGAGAGATTGATTAAAAATAAGTAACACCTGTGTGTATTTATATGCCTCTTTCTGTGTGTGTTTACACACACATACATGCAGACGTATAAATGTTTATAAAAAAAGAGTGTATCTTAATTAAAAATTAGTGAACACCTGTTTGTTGTATGTGCTTAAGAGTGTGTGCATTTGCATATATATATATATATATATATATATATGTATATATAGATGAGTGTTGTGTCTAAATATACCCTACCATACACACATAGCAGCCAAGATAAAGTGCATAGTCAGCAGGTGAATAATGCTTCAAAAGATGATATATATATATA
>NC_068988.1:64530488-64531637 GCF_001194135.2 Octopus bimaculoides | reverse complement strand
AGAGAGAGAGAGAGAGAGAGAGAGAGAGAGAGAGAGAGAGAGAGAGAAAAAGAGAGAAAGAGAATAGAAGACACAGATAAAACTAACGATAAGAAAATATAATTTAAAAGAGAAAAATTATGGAGAGAAAAGTGAAGGAAAATATAATGAACTGAAATATCTGTTTTCTTTCATCTGTTCATTTTTAGGTGTTTGTCTATGACCATGCTGGGGCACTCCCCTGAAGGGTTCCATTTGATCATATCAACCCCAGAAATTATTTTCCAACATGCTGGCACTGCGTAAAAAACACCCAGTACACTCTGTAATGTGGTTGGATATAGAAGGGGCATCCAGCTGTAGAAACAATGCCAAAACAGATGACTAGAGCCTGGAGTAGCCCTCCTCCTTGGCCAGCTCCTGTCAAACTGTCCAACCCATGCCGGCATGGAAAACAGACATTAAATAATGATGATGATGATGACATGTATTTATTTCATTGATCTCTATTTGTCAAACTGTTAAGTTATGGAATGAGACATAAGTCCAGGTCATAAATCAGGGCAAACAAACACATGCTCATAGAAGGCTTCCACACAGTTTCCATCCACCACATTCCACTCACAAAACAAAGGCCAATCTAAAGACATAGTAAAATATGTTTATTCAAAGTGCGATGCTGTTTTATTAACTTACTTTTTTTCTAGGAGACTATAGACAGTAATATATCATATGTATATACTAGTATTATAACCCAATTTCATTCGGGTCTACTCGGGGCCATATTTTAAAGATGAGGAATTTTGCCCTAGAGGCTACGCTTTTCAATTGAGCAAACACAAAGTTGCCATGCAAACTCCCCAGCACTTTTAACATAGGTGTGCAAATTTTCAGGTCAATCCGACCACATTTTCTAACACTTTTGCCTGCATAATTGCTTGTGAGATAACGTCCGCGGTTTTCACAAATATATAGTAGATATTGAGCAATTTAAATTATCTGTAGTGAAAAACAAGTAAGTAGAATTTAAAACTGCATGTTTATTTCTGTAAACCCAAAGTGAAATTGAAGGCAGGATTTGTATTATGTTTCCAATTTCAGTTTGTGAGATTACAGTTCGGTAGCTCACAGAGTACATGGAGAAAGCAAAACAACAAAAGAATTCGTTCA
>NC_068988.1:64528904-64529859 GCF_001194135.2 Octopus bimaculoides | reverse complement strand
TGTGTGTGTGTGTGTGTGTGTGTGTGTGTGTGTGTGTGTGTGTGTAAGAAGCAATGATGAGGTAAAATCTATTATAATTCTTGAAAATGAGACTGTGACGATCTGGAAACATTGAATATGGATCTAGGGGAAAGCCATATTGCTGCTAAGAACAATGACACACAAGCACACACACATGAAAGACACACACACATACTATAGCCCTATGCTAACCAAAAACTTGTATTTGGTAGATGAAAGCTGGAAGAAGCCTTTTGTACACACATGCATATATATATAAATATATGCATGTGTGTATGTAGGGGTGTATGTATAAGAATGAATGTGTGTATGCTTGGGCCTCCTCGTCTTGACATCATATGTTTGTTGTCAATGAATGTCATTCATTTCCAATGTTCTGCACAAAAACATGTGTGGCAACAGGAAAATATTATTTTGTTTCAAAACAGGTCAATGTAGGCAACAGGTAGGGCACTCAACTGTAGAAAACTTGTTTCAATGAACATCATCCAACCCATGCCAGCACAGAAAAGTGGACGTTAAATTAATGATGCATACATGTATGTATATCATTATTCAGTTTTATTTCAAGATTTCTTGTCAATTGAGGAAGAACTGGTTTTCTAACTTAGATCCAAGGCTCCTTCATTGGAATTTCAACTACATAAAAAAGGTATTTTTGTATATATACATACATGCAGACTTGTATGTTTTTTCTTATGTATGTATTCTCATGCATATAGCTACATATCTAGACATGCTCATATATACTTAAATGACAAACTTCTGGAAAGTTTTACAGATTTTTACAGTTCCAGTGATGGCTTTGATCTGTAATCTTCGAATCAGCTTCCTCCTTTCTGGTTTTGAGAAGCCTAATTTCTCAAGATTGGTATTTAGGTAGCGTGTTACATATCCCAGTACCCCAATAATTACAGATATAAACCTGAACTTG
>NC_068988.1:64527825-64528894 GCF_001194135.2 Octopus bimaculoides | reverse complement strand
TCAACTACATAAAAAAGGTATTTTTGTATATATACATACATGCAGACTTGTATGTTTTTTCTTATGTATGTATTCTCATGCATATAGCTACATATCTAGACATGCTCATATATACTTAAATGACAAACTTCTGGAAAGTTTTACAGATTTTTACAGTTCCAGTGATGGCTTTGATCTGTAATCTTCGAATCAGCTTCCTCCTTTCTGGTTTTGAGAAGCCTAATTTCTCAAGATTGGTATTTAGGTAGCGTGTTACATATCCCAGTACCCCAATAATTACAGATATAAACCTGAACTTGTAATCTGGATAGAGTAACTGCACATTTCTCAATAGTATGTATGTATACACACCTAGCCAAGGCAATGGAAACAAGCAGTTGTTCTTGAAATATAGGAAATACAAGAACCTGAGATTCTCAGCAGTGAAATAAAATATGGAGAATGGAATGGAAAGTAAGGTGTGGAAGGAAGGTTATGTAACTGTGGAAATAAGGTTATGGCATCAGACAAATGCTGGTCTACTTTCTATTAACCATTGTGTGTTTGTTCTCATGAAGAATTCAGTTTCTGCCATTCCAACTGATTCACAATATTAAACATAATGCAACTGATGTAGCTCTTCATCTGTACATATGTGTGTGCATGCATGTGTGTGTGTGTGTGTATGCATGCGTGTTTATGTGTTTGTACGTGTGTTCATGTATACATGTGCATACATGCATGTATGTATGTGTTCTTTCCTCTGTGTATGTGCCTGTATGCAGGCCTGAAAGAGAACGTATGTGCCAGTATGTGTATGTGAGCATGTATGCCTGCATGCCAGTGTGCTTGTGTATGCCTCTGTGTGTGTGTGTGTGTGTGTGTGTGTGTGTGTGTACCTTAATAGTTGCATTCTATTGTGAGTGTGATAATGAATTCTTCAGTATGTGATGGTGTGGATACCACCACTACTACTACTACTACTACTACTATTGTTGATAATAATAATATTGTTGTTATGGTGGCGATTGTTGTGGTTCTTAATTTGTTTTTGCTGTTGTTTATGTAGTAGTAGTAGTAGTAGAGGTGG
>NC_068988.1:64525115-64526012 GCF_001194135.2 Octopus bimaculoides | reverse complement strand
AAAAAAAAAAAAAAAAAAATTTTCGGGCCTTGTGCCTAGATTAGAAAAGAATATAAATGGGAAATTTCAAGGACTCTAAATAGCTGTCAGGGACTCATAGTGTTACTAGGCCTTAACTTGGGGTTTATTAGATTGTATTATATGGATGAGAAAGAAAACTCCTCTCAGAGAAAAACTTCATCTTTCATTAGTGCACCACATGTAAGATTTTCAGTAGATCTAGGGATAATTCTTGGAAAATTGTTGTTTGTGTTAATAAACACCATTTCTGCATGAGTCCTTATGTTGACTCCTGCTGAAAGATATTCCAGCCTTGACTGTCCTCATATTTAATTTTATTTTACAGACAATATGTTTCAAAAGAACACACTGGAATTTACTCTTTATGCGATCTGTGATTTTTACATGAATACCTTTATTGATTCCTGGTTTAAGCCATTGGCCCGTGACCATGCTGCAGAACAGCCTTGAAGGGTTTAGTTGAACAAAGCGACCCCATATTTTTTTGTTTTCTTTTGAAGTCTGGTACGTATTCTTGTGGTCTCTGGCCAAACTACTAAGTTAGAGAGACAAAGGCAAGCCAACACTAGTTGTCAAGCAGTGATCGGACACAAAGGCACACATACACATATATGTGTGTGTGTGTGTGTGCCTGAGTGTGTGAAAGAGAGAATGCCTTTGTCTTCTACTATTGCTTGACAACTGATGTTGGCTTGTTTTCATCCTTATAACTTAGTGGTTTGGCAAGAGACTAATAGAATAAGTGTGTGTGTATACATACACACACACACATACATACATACATATATATATATATATACATACATATATATACACACATATACATATATACATATATATATATATATATATATATATATATATATATACACACAT
>NC_068988.1:64519785-64525101 GCF_001194135.2 Octopus bimaculoides | reverse complement strand
ATATATATATATATATATATATATATATATATATATATATATATATATATACACACATTTACACATACACACATATATACATACATATACATATACACATACATACACATATATACATACACACACTCATATATACACATATACATATATACACACATATATATACACATATGCATATATGTATACACACACACACACACATATATATATATATATATAAATAGCAATGTAACTGCACATGTGCCACTGGCGATTTCTTCTCCTTTTTTGAACTTTTTCCTTTCTCCTTTCGAGCAAAGAGCTATGCTCGAAACATCAAAGTCTCTCCTTTCACCGAGCGTCAAGCTAATATATTTCTTATGCACATCCTCATGTTGTTCGCTTTTATTTGTTTATTTGGATTGACTACACACACACATATACATATATATATACACACACACACACACACACACACACACACACACACACACACATATATATATATATACACACACTTTTATTAAAGCTGCAGAATTATTACAAGACTTTTACTCAGAGTTTCATGTTCCTGCTCATCAGAGAATTGTAATGTGAAGCTCTGCTTAAAAAGCTTTATGATAAATTTGCAGCTTTAATAGAAGCATATTACTCTACCTTTCGTATTTGAGTACTATTTCCCCCACCTTGTTTTGCACTTATGTGCTCAGCTGTGTATGTATGTATGTATGTATGTATGTATTTATGTATGTATACATATATATGTTTGAAAAAATGAGTAGAGATGGCTATTTGGGGGGATAATTCTTATTTAATTATAATGTTTACAGTGAATTACTCTGTGAATAGGCATTTGAAAACGGTGAATAGGTGTTTGAAAACAATTATTTGAAGCTTGAAAGTCATATCAGAGTAACTCACTGTAAACATTATCAAAATAAAAATTATTCCCCGCCAAAATCCATCTTTACTCATTTTTACAAATATATAATACTGTGCCAAGAATTTTCTTCTTACTTATTATTCTACTATATATATATATATATAAATAATACAAAATGGGACAAGAATGCAAAACATCCAGACAGTTAGGTGATACAAGAAAGGGACAACAAAACATCCATATAGACGATACAAAGAAACCATGGACAGGTCATTCGGAGTTTTCTTTCTTCAGTCGAGATCCAGATTATCCTTGCAATTTCGGCTGGTTATTCTCGATATTGCTCCAATCTGGCCAGCCCCAAGAAAAAACTAAGCTAAGAGCATTAGATTCCTTGGAAGAAAGCAGCGAATGTATACAAAAACAAGGACGGAAAAAAACGAACAATGTTACACAAATATAATAAAAATTAAAATTATAATAGGACATAACAACAGATGTGTTTCGACTAAGAACGAATTAAATTAAGCTGGCGTGTGTGGAAATAAAGCCTTACAGCATATATATATGCACACACACACATATGAAGGGCTTCGCAGAGTTCTTGTCTACCAAATTTGCTCACAAGGCATTGGTCTGCCCAAAGCTATAGTAAGAGACACCTGCCCAAGGTGCTGGCCACACAGTGGGAATGGAACCCGAAACCACATTAAGAAGCTCAACAGCAAAGCAAGTTTCTTAACCAAGCAGTCATGCATGCACCAAATTTATCGACCTCATTCCAAAACACATTACAATTTAGTCTTCAACCAATCTGTGATGTTTATATGAATATCACTTCAATTTATCGACATCATTTCAAAACACATTGGAATTTCAGTCTTCAACCAACCTGTGCGTGTTCGACAATAAAATCCAAAGTTCAAAGAAATCTTACACAAAGAAAAACTCCATTTGGCAAACAACTTCAATAAGCGATCTGATCATACAAAACGACTGTAGTGTTAATTTGTTTATTGGTATTCAGGTCTAAGAGGGAGGTTTTTGTCATCTCTTTCCACTGCTTCTATATTGCATCACTGAATATGCTCAACCATTTTTTTTTCTTTTTCTCCACATGATTTTTTTACCGATTCCATGTTGGTACTATAAATATTTACTGGCTTTGGGTTGAGTTGCCACAATGTTTGTCACAGGTTCAAGCCATGCCATGACAACACTTTTGTGCCTCTGATTGCAACATAAATTGCTTATCTTTTATCCTTTACTCATTTCAATTGTTGAGCAGTGGCCATGCTGGAGCACTTCCTTGAAGGGAAGGGATTTCGTCAAACAAATCAATCCCAATATTCGTTTATTTCCTTTTTAAGTCATTTACTTATTCTGTTGGTCTGTTTTGCCACACTGCTAAGTTACAGGGGATGTAAACAAACCAACACTAGATGTCAGTATGCGTGGGGTGACAAACAGACACAAGCATACACACACATCCATTACATCACCTGATGAGGCTTCTTGCACTGTGCAATGCATCTGATATCATTACATCATTCCCCACCCACTCGGCAGCAGTGGTCCTTCAGTTTCTGTAAGCCCTGTAAAAGAACTCAGATGGTTGGGCCTCCAATCAGACCTTTTGTGATACCCTCATATATATATATATGGACACATGAGAGAGTAGTTAAACAAAAAGTGGCAGTCGACACTTTCTTCTCCTCATATCTGATGTGGTTGGTTCATCCTATACACCCATGACATTTTATATCAAATGGAGCCAGGTCAGACAGTTTTTAAAATGCATATATGACAGACTACCAAACAGCTTCTGTCTAGTAAATTCACTCATGAGGTATTGGTCAGCCTGGCTCTATAGAAGAAGAAACTTGCTCAAAGTACTGCACAGTGAGATTGAACCCAAAACCACAATGGTGACAAAGTGAGCTTCTTAACCACACAGTTATGCTTGCTTGTTGCAGTTTTCTACACTGACAAAAATAATGTTACACTCCTACTTCACAGAAATGTGGTTAGAGATAGAAAGACCAGTAAGGAGTAGAAAGAGCTGCAATCCAATGAGAGAACCCTGGGGTAGCCAGCATTTTCATTACTAAGAACTGTAACTTTTATTTTAAATAGGTAGTCCAGAACCTTGATGGACTTTGGAATTATTATTATTATTATTATTATTCAGGTCACTGCCTGGAATCGAACTCAGAGTCTTAACCACTACGCCATATACCCATGGTTCAAAATTTCCCCAAGACACCTGATGAAGGCTGGAGGGTATATCAGCTGAAACGTTGTGTTAACAGCAAACAAGATGGGGACAAATATCCATCAAATGTAAATGATGTAAATAATGTAGATAATTCCTCATCTCTTAAATATAGAACTGCATACTCATCATGTTCTCCCTCTTTTTGAGGGTCAGGATTTAAAGCTGGATGTTCTTATTAATGCTAACCTTTTTATTCATCTCTCACCACATACAGGAACACAGTGAATATACAGGGTGTCCACAAAGTCTGGGTACATGGAGTAAATAAAATCATAACATAAACAATTAAATATAAGAAATAATAATTTCTTAAAGTATGTGTTAATCCCCATGTGGATACATGGAGTAAATAAAATCATAACAATTAAATATAAGAAATAATAATTTCTTAAAGTATGTGTTAATCCCCATGTACCCAGACTTTACGGACACCCTGTATTTTAAAACCAGGATACACACAGAATGCATGTATGTGTATGTGTGTATATAATTTCAGTTTGTAACTGCTGTTTTACATTCATATACACCTTGTCACACACACACACATTAATTAACTAACTGGCACTTCTTTGGTTATGACGATGAGGGTTCCATTTGATTTGATCAATGAAGCAACCTGCTCATGGAATCAACATGCAAGTGGCCGACCACTTCACAGACACAAGAACCCTTAATGTAGTTCTCAGGGAGACACAGGATGACACAGAATGTGACAAAACTGGCCCCTTCGAAATACAGATAATGCTCATTTTTGCCAACTAAGAGAACTGGAACAATGTGAAATAAAGTGTCTTGCTCAAGGACACACAACACTACCAGGAATTGAACTTACAACCTTATGACTGAGAGCCGGTTACTCTACCCACTAAGCCATGTGCCTTCACACATACATATGCACACATACATATGCACACAAACACATGTATAGACATTTTCATAGGCAGCCATTGATGATCAGCGATGACTGACCATAGGAAATGCCATGCATTATAGTATTAAGTAGTATTAGTAAGTGAAATGACCCCTTTGACCGAGATCTGTCCCTTTGCTTCTGTGGTCCAGCTGCGAGTCTCACTGTCTGATTTCATTGTCATCTTACACATATACATTAACATATACACACAAGCTCACATACGTGCAGACAAATACACACACATACACACACAGAGTCTCCAGTTGTAGGTTGTAATGTAACATCAATAGAAGAGATCAGTTACTGTGATGATGATGATGGAGGTGGTAGTGGTGGTGGTGGTGGTGGTGATGATGGCAATGTTGGTGATGACAGTGATGATGACAGTGGTGGTGAGGATGATACTGGTGTTGATGATGATGATGATGGCAGTGGTGATGGTGGTGATGATGATGGTATGATGATGATGATGATGATGATGATGATGATGATGACGATGGCAGTGGTGATGATGATGGTGGTGATGATGATGATGATGATGATGGTAGTGATAATGAGTGCAGTGGTTATTGTTGAGGGGGTTCTTGGTATGTGGTTATGTGAGGGAGAAGGAGCAAAACGGGTGTGGTTTTTGAGGGCAACGTGGTGGGGGTAGTAGTGGCAATGATGGCAGCTTGGTAAAGTGTGTACGCATGTGTGTGTGTGAGTACATGCGTGTGTGTGCATGCATATGTGTGTATGTGTGAAGTAAGGATGAGGTAGAAGTAGAGTGAGAGAGGGAGGGTGATGTGTAGGTGTGTCATTTATTGATTTTACTGTCTGTTATGGTATCTGAAAACACATCTATACACACACACACACACACACACACACACACACACACACACACATGCAGTGCTTGAACAGTAAGAAGAGAGACAACAGAAGCTGCATCAGAAACATTAGTGGCAATAACAGCAACAACAAGACACCTACCTCTAACCCACCCCTCTATACTGACAACAACAACAACAACTATGGAAATTGCAATGATTAATAGCAAAACTACTATAAAAAAAAACAAGTTGCAACAACAAAATATAAACATATAGCAAAGGAGTGGCTGTGTGGTAAGTAGCTTGCTTACGAACCACATGGTTCTGGGTTCAGTCCCACTGTGGCACCTTGGGCAAGTGCCTTCTACTATAGTCTCGGGCCGACCAAAGCCTTGTCAGTGGATTTGGTAGATAGAAACTGAAAGAAGCCTGTTGTGTGTGTATATAT
>NC_068988.1:64517327-64519328 GCF_001194135.2 Octopus bimaculoides | reverse complement strand
GACATATACTAGTATATGTAGGTACAGACATATACTTGTACCTACATATATAGACACATATACACACAAAGATACACATGTATATACACACAGATAAACACTGATATATACAGACACACACACAGACACACATATATATATACATACTACTGACAATAATTCTGTTTTAAGTTTCTATTTCCAAACCAATTGTTATGATGTTAACAATGTATGTCAAATATTTTAGTTGGTTTGAAATATTCGAAGTAAACAATTGGTTGTTTGGTGTATGTTTATCATGGATGGTGGTTCTGTTGAGCCACAAAAGGAGACACTGTTGAACCGAATAGAACCACTGCTGAGCCAAGGAGATGTTCCCTTTTTTGAACCAAGGAGACATTCCCTTTTTTGAGCCATGGAGACATATCCTTTTTTTGAGCCAAAGAGACATATCATTTTTATGAGCCAAGGAGAAATTTCCTTTTTTTGAGCCAAGGAGACATTTCCTTTTTTTTGAGCCAAGGAGATATTTCCTTTTTTTGAGCCAAACAGACATTCCCTTTTTGAACCATGGAGGCATTCCCATTTCTGAGCAAGGTGGCATTCCCTTTTTTGAGCCAAGGTGGCATTCCTTATTGAGCCAAGGAGAGCTAATGTGGTACTAATTATTGAGCCTAGGAAGGATGCCTTATCGAGTGAGTATGTGGTGGTAATGAAGATGGTACTGATGATGGTGGTGAAGGTACAACAAATGGAACTGAACAATTGAATAACACAGCAACCATGGTAACATTATTTCCTCACTGCAAGACAATAGGCCAATGGTTAATCAGAACATCCAGACCTAATTTATTAAAGGTCTCAATGTTCAATTCCTAATGTAGCTCAGAGTGTCAACTTGAAAATAATTATTTACCATTCCTATTTTGATACTTAGTTGCAATAAAAAAAGACATAGAATATAAGTAATCATATTTACATCCAGCAGGTTTTGTTTTCCCATGTGTTTCATTTTTACTTTTACATGTGTCAAATCCTATCATTCCACTCTGTGCACCGTTCATGCATACACTCATATAATTATCATCATTTAACTGTCATCTTTCCATGCTTGCACATGTCAAACACAATTTATTGAGGCAGATTTTTCGCAGCTGGATGCCTTTCTTGTTGCTAACCCTAAACTGTTTCCAAGCTTGATAATATTTCCTCCATAGAAAACTGGAAAATTCACATCTACAATCAATACATGATATCAAGAGAAGGATATATAGAAATACACACAAGTGGATACACACATGTGTGTGTGTGTGTGTATATCATCATCATCATCATCATCGTTTAACGTCCGCTTTCCATGCTAGCATGGGTTGGACGATTTGACTGAGGACTGGTGAAACCGGATGGCAACACCAGGCTCCAGTCTGATTTGGCAGAGTTTCTACAGCTGGATGCCCTTCCTAACGCCAACCACTAAAAATAAGTAAAGAGCCCTTTCGGTCATGAATGAGCATGGGATTGTACCTAGAAAGTTATGAACCAAGGCACAAGTCTGGGAAAGGTTGTTTATGGAAGACCAGCAGTCACCCATGCATGTCAGCCTCTACAACACCAATGTAATCCAAGGGAAAGACAAAGACTAATACAGCTTGGCACCAGTGATGTCACAACTCATTTCTACAGATGAGTGGACTGGAGCTAAGTGAAATAAAGTGTTTTGCTCAAGAACACAACACGCAACCCAGTCTGGGGATTGAACTCACTACCTCATGATTGTGAGCTCGGTATGCTAACCGCTGAGCCACGCACCTTCACACATACACATGTATATATGTGCATAGTTTCTATCTACCAAATCCATTCACAAGGATTTGGTTAGCCCAGGGTTACTACAGAAAGCACCTGCCCTGGGTATGCTAACCACTGAGCCATGCACCTTCACACATACACATGTATATATGTGCATAGTTTCTATCTACCAAATCCATTCACAAGGATTTGGTTAGCCCAGGGTTACTACAA
>NC_068988.1:64516277-64517104 GCF_001194135.2 Octopus bimaculoides | reverse complement strand
CGCACCTTCACACATACACATGTATATATGTGCATAGTTTCTATCTACCAAATCCATTCACAAGGATTTGGTTAGCCCAGGGTTACTACAAAAACCGCCTGCCCTGGGGGCTGCACTATGGGATTGAACCAGAGACTGGATGGTTTTGAAGCAAGCTTTTCAACCATGATACCTTATTTATTATACCTGAAAGTGCTTCGTCCTTGTATTCACATGTGCCTTATCCAAGCACCTCATTGTCACAAATACATGTGAGCCATCGTTGCTTTCACAAGTGCTTCCTCCTCCTGTTTTTACACCTGATTCCTTTGTTGAAATGTCAAAAGTTCATACAGTAACCGCATCTTAGCATTGTAGTCAATGAAGACATTGTATAATTGCCAAAAACTATATGTTAGCTAGCAGTACTTACTGCACCCAACTTGTCCTGTCTTACAAAGACAAGATAGTATTATAGCTAGTAGTAGTAGTAGCAGCAGGAAGATAGATATGTGCCAAAAAATTGGTACATCTAAGAAAAAGAAAAAATGTTTTTTTTTTAAACAATGGTGTCAGGGGAGAAAAAATCAGATAATCAAGGACAGAACTATTCAAATATTTTTCTTCATTAGTAAATGTATTGTCTACATCTCTGTCTTATTTCTCTCATAACACTTCCATTTTATATTTATTCATTTACACACACACACACACGTTTGTCTATATATACATATGCAACAGAAAACACAAAGATCTATGGACACAGAAATATATAAACAAATGTGTATAAACATTAGCTGTATGTGTGTGTGTGTGTGTGTGTGTATGTGTGTATGTATATATATATA
>NC_068988.1:64508907-64514918 GCF_001194135.2 Octopus bimaculoides | reverse complement strand
CACACACACACACACACACACACACACACACATATATATTCACACAAATACACACATGTATATATAGTCATGTTATTGCTGTTGTCCTTGCGGTTTAGCCCCAGGTGTTAATCCTTGCCCCAACAGACCTATGATGAAAAGGGATTTTAACTATGTCCATACTGTTTTTTTACCTTCCTTCTTAGGAATAATGTGTCTAGGGCTATATTAAGCACGCATGTACATGTGTGCGCCTGTTTGGTCTGTATGATTTATGACAAGTGGCCAATTGTTTCAGTCCCATCAGTGAACCAAACATTTGAAATACTCACAGCCGAAACCTAAAACTTCAATGAGTTATATATATAAATATATATGGCAAAAGGTGGCAAGCTGGCAGATATGTTAGCACGCCAGGCGAAATGCCTAGTGGTATTTCGTCTGCTGTTACGTTCTGAGTTCAAATTCAGCCAAGGTCGACTTTGCCTTTCATCCTTTCGGGGTCGATTAAATAAGTACCAGTTAATCACTGGGGTTGATGTAATCGACTTAATCCCCTTGTTTGTCGTTGTTTGTTCCTTCTATGTGTAGCCCCCTGTAGGCAATAAAAAAAAATATATATACATATATATGGCACACACATTTTATTTATACATACATACATACACATCACACACCTTATATATGATGTATGTATATTGTTGTATATAACCATCAAAGAATGGTTTGGATAATGTTGTCTTGAATAAATGCTATCTGCATATAAAGAAGAGGCAGGTTGGTCAGAGTTGGACTAATGACTACTGGATCCAGGTTGACCTAGGGCTAAATGTTAACATCTGTATTCTCAGTGAATAAAAAAATGTATAACACTAAGTTCCAGTCAAATTCTCCAGCCTTATTCTACATTGTTCTTCATGGATTATTCTTGACCAAGTACAACTCTTTATACCTTGTTTTTCTTTAACCCTAGGCCATCCAGTAATCCTATGATCAAAGGCATTTCAGCCTAGATCATACTGACCTTTGGTTTTTAAGGGTACCAATAACTATGTCCACTCTGCTTTGTCTCCTTTCCTGATATAAAAAAGTGTTTTATGAAGATTTGGCTGGTATTTCTGGCATCTTATCTTTTACATGTTTCAGTTATTGGAATGTGGCCATACTGGGGCACTGCTTTGAAAGGTGTAGTCAAACCAGTTGACTCCAGTACAGGTTTTATGTCTGGTGCTTGTTCTCTTGACCTCTTTTGTCAAGCTGTTAATTTATGGGGATGTAAACAAACCAACACCGGTTACCAAGCAGTGAGTGTGTGTGTGTGTGTGTGTATGAGGGGACAAACACAAGCACACATAACAGGCTTCCACACAGTTTTCATCTATCAAATTCACTCTCAAGGCATTGAATAGCCTGGGGCTATAAGTGGAAGACATTTGCCCATGGTGCCATGCAATGGGACTGAACCAGGAACCACGTTGTTGTGAAGCAAGCTTCTTAACCACACAGTCATGCCTACATCTTATGTAGAGAATCCTTAATTATATTTTAGGGATAGAAGAATATCAAAAATAAGGAGTAAAGGGAAATGGTTTTAATTAGGGAACTGTTCTCTTTAATACATAATTTCAATGACCACATTCTAGATTTTGGTTTTCTATGGGTTCTCGTAAAACTGGAATGGTGATAGTTCTTTCAAGAATGGATTCTTCCAAGTAATATCATTATCTAAGGAAGGAAAGTCAAAAATAGAGACCCAAATTGTATATCACAAAAGGAATGACTGCTGATATATATATATATATATATATATATATATACATATACATACATATATAAAATATAAGGATTTATCAAGTAGCCGGCGTGAATAACCAGTTTTGGCAAAAAATTAATACAAAGTATATAGTTTAAAAACAAATAAATTCATCATATTAAGGGCTATTACTACAAGCAAACGCTTCATGCTGTAATGGAACTCTAAAGTCAAACTTTAGAGTCCCATTACAGTGTGAGGCATTTATTTGTAGTAATAGCCCTTAATGTAATGGATACATATATATGTGTGTGTGTATATATGTATGTATATGTGTGTGTGTGTGTGTGTGTGTGTGTGTGTGTGTGTGTGTGTGTGTGTGTGTGTGTGTGTGTGTGTGTGTGTATTAGACTAAAATACTAATTAGAGCTCACGATTCTACTGAAATACTGAATCCTATTTTTAAAGTAGTGTGTTATCAGCTGTTTTTAATTTGTTTTAAAAACATCAACTTCAAGTATGTATGTGTGTGTGTACATATACATGCACAAAGATGAGCAGAGAGAGGGGCAAAAAAAACAAAAAAAACCCAAAAAACAAATGAAACAGAAAGATAGAGAGAAAACTAGAAGCATAACAGAGGGGAGATACAGACTAAAAGACACATATATATGAATATGTTTACACACACACACAGGCACATCCACACAGCATGTGTGTATATAAGCTGACAAGACGACCGTGATGAATATTTGAAATGATTTTTCTTTGTTTCTCATAGATTTCAATTTAGTTCGCACCATGTTTTGGCACAAGTCGAAGCTGCCAGCATTGCTCAGCAATTCCATCTGTTAATATAGAATTGGAAACAAGAGACATATTGACCTGGTTCTTGGTACACTTCCAACCAAAAGAAGTTTTTACAGTTCATCAGCTGACCTGCTAAATGTCAAATCACAAGGAATATTTATGTCAGGAATTCGAATATGTTTCGTTATCTGCTAACGAGTTCAACAGCATTGAGTCATTGAGATAATTCTGGAGGAGGAAGGAGTGGAAAAGGAGACAAAGGAGAAAAAAAAGAAGAGGAAATAGGAATGGATTATTATAGATTTTCAAGGAATTGCTAAATCCTCTAATCTCACATACAAGGATTAGTAGAGCTTGTATTCTTTCTTGTAGATAATTAAAATTCTTTATGCTTGTTTCATACAAAGAAAACTCAATTGAAGGATTATTACATTTCCTCTCTACAGTCAATGGTTATCTTCTAGGCTGGTTACAGTGGCTTATAGTCATATAGTAGTGTGATAAGAAGCCATGTGGTTGTTCACAACCACATGGTTCTGGGTTCAGTTCCACTGCATAACACCTTGGGCAGGTGTCTTCTACGATAGCTTTGGGCTGACCAAAGCCTTGTAGGGAGATTTGGTAGATGGAAACTGAAAGAATCCCATCATATATATATATATATATATAAGTATGTGTGTGTGTGTATATATATATCTGTGTGTGTGCCTTTGTGTCTGTGTTTGTCCTCCCATCACCACTTGACAACCAGTGTTGGTGTGTTTACGTCCTTGTAACTTAGTGGTTCAGCAAAAGAGACTGATAGAATATGTACTAGGCTTTAAAAAAATAAGTCCTGAGGTTGATTTGTTTGACTAAAACCCTTTGAGGCAGTGCTCCACCATGGCCACAGTCAAATGACTGAAGCAAGTAAAAGAATAAAAGAATAAAAGAAATGATTCCTTGACCCTTTCAATACCAACCCACCTGGGACCATTCTCGATCCTATGATACAAACTCCCTATTTTTAAAGGGATGTAAATAAAAACCTATCAAAATTTCATGTTAACTTATCTTCAAAACACCATTTTAATAACCCTTTCTGTTTTAGGCACAAGGCCTGAAATTTTGGGGTGGGAACCAGTCGATTATATTGATCCCAGTGTGTAACTGGTCCTTATTTCATTAACCCCAAAACGATGAAAAGCAAAGTTGACCTTGGCGGAATTCAAATGTGAGGCTGGACAACTGCTGCTAGGCATTTTGCCTGGCGTGCTCATGATTCTACCAGCTCACCATCTTAAGCACCAGCTTAATAATGAGAAAATTATTTAATTAAATTCTTCATTAATTTCAAAATTAATTGAAACAAAAGGCAGAATATTTCAACAGAAATATGGCAACAAAAAGGTCACGGCAGAACCAGAATGTCCGTTTTTGAAATAGGGGTAGAAAACACTTCCAAGACTACATCACTCCCCAACCATTGTCAACACCAAATTTACAAGCAAGGAATTGGTTGGTTCGAGGCTGTAGTAGAAGAGAATTGTCCAAGGCGCTGTACCATGAGACTGAACCTGAAGCCATGGGGTTGCTAAGTGAGCTTCTTAACCACACATCCATGTCTGCACACACCTTTTGCTCGTTTCAGTTATTGGACTGTGGCCATTCTGGAGCAATACTTTGAAGGGTTTAGTTGAAGAAATTGACCCCAGTACATAATTTTTTTTTATTTTCAAGTCTTGTGCTTATTCTATTGGCCCCTTTTCCCCAAACCGCTTAGTTACAGGGGACGTAAACAATCCAATACTGGTTGTCAAGCAATGGTCAAATAGACAAACACATGCACACATTGATACACATGTATACATACATATACACGTGTGTATGTATATGTGTATGTATACATACATATACACACATGCACACGTACACAAAGGGCTTCTTTCAGTTTCCTTTTACCAGATTCACTCACAAGGTTTTGATCAGCCTAGGGCTATAGTAGCTGTAGTACAAGACACTTGCCCAGGCTGCTGTGCAATGAGACTGAACACAGAACAATGTGGTTGCAAAGAAACTTCTTACCATGCAACTAATGGCCAGGCCACACAAGGAAAGACAAAATGAGATGTCATATGATTTATGAGACATTACAAGATTTATGATTTACAATACAAGTTAGAGGCAACAATATAGAAGCATTCTGTACTTACTAACATGAAAAAAATTAATAAAAAGAAAATACTATCCAAAGGAAAAAAAAAATAGATAATGTTACTGCAATGATGGTGAATTATTCTCCATTGAAATTCAATGAAAACACCAAATAATAATAATTTCTTGAATTTTTATTTTAGTTTATTAATAATAAAATAAAACAGCATGGGGCATGAGAGTTTGGTAAACATTTATTGTATTATCGGTTTGTTTTGACTAGGTATATAAAACTGTGTAGCAGGGGAGAGAGAGAGAATATATATATGTATAAATATATATAAATATATATATATATATATGTGTGTGTGAGTTTGGAATGATGTATTATCCTGGCAGATACCGTATTAGCTCTCATTTAAGTTCCAGTTAATGGCTAACCACAACGATCAGTATCTAATGTCTGTGACTACAATTAGTTGTTGGATGCTCCGTGGATTCTTCCGATGGGTGGATTCTTCCTATGTATATATAATTACATGGATCATACAATCCTCCTAATACAGGAGAGCTTCTAACAAGTACTGATAAAGGAACTCTATAGATCTAAGATTGCCCTAGCTATCAAGAGCACAAGCCCTCACCTAACTGCTGTCTGCCAATCTATAAATGCCTTTGGGTATTTGTAAATTTATGAGATGTGTCATTTGTTTGTATAAAACAATTAAATTGAATTGAATTTATAATTGTTCAATTTATTATTATTGGTTTCCATTTCTTACACACACACACATATATATATATATATATATATATGTGTGTGTGTGTGTGTGTATATGTATATGTTTGTAATATATATATATATATATATATATATATATATATACACACACACACACACACACACACACACACACACACACACACACACATACATAGGCGTAGGAGTGGCTGTGTGGTAAGTAGCTTGCTTACGAACCACATGGTTCTGGGTTCAGTCCCACTGCATGACACCTTGGGCAAGTGTCTTCTACTATAGCCTCGGGCTTCATGTTCCGAGTTCAAATGCCACCAGGCTTGACTGTGTCTTTCATCCTTTCAGGGTCAATAAAATAACTGCTAGTTGAACAGTGGGGTTGATGAAATCCATTTACCCTTCTCCCCTGAAATTGTTACCTTGTGCACAAAATTTGAAACCATTATTGTTATTATTAGTATTATTAAGTATTTTGGAGCTGTGTACCTAAATTTGAAACCATTATTATTATTATTATTACCTCCACCTTAGTGAAGGCGGAGGTATTGTTTGCAGTTGTGTTCATTTGTTTGTTTGTTT
>NC_068988.1:64503501-64505182 GCF_001194135.2 Octopus bimaculoides | reverse complement strand
TATATATATATATATATATATATATATATATATATATATGTGTGTGTGTGTGTGTGAGAGAGAATACTCGCAAAGAATAACATAGATATCTGTGTCATGTATACTTTGTGCTTGTTATGTGTGTGTGTGTGTGTGTGTGTATATATGCTCTCACATCTATGTGTCTGGTGCATGCACACACACATGTATATACACACACAAACAAATATATACATATGAACACAGATAAATACACACACATATATATATACATGCACATGCTCATATATATATATGCACACACACATATACATACACACAAATATACATACACACATACATACACACACACACACACACATGCACGCATGCATCTATGTATGTGGCACATACACACACGTATGTATACACGTACAAACTATACGTACATATCCACACACATATACAAACACACACACACACACATTGACACACGTATGTATTATAATAGGAAATGGCTACATTGCACTTTGTAAGAAGCTTCTAGTGGAAATGATAATGGATTATTGGCGGTGGCCATGGGGGGGTAGAGGGGCTGTTCATGGTGGTGGTGCTGGTTATAGTGGGGGAGGGGAATTGTAATGTGGGTGATAACTGTGTTGAGAAGGTTGTAGTAGTAGTGGTGGTGGCAGTGGTGGTGGTTTCACAGCAGTAATATTGATATTTTAATTTCTGGTGATAATGGTATTGGTACTAGTGCTTAGTAGTGGTGCTTATAATGGTAGTAGTGTAGTAATATCAGTAATGGTTGGGGTAGTGTTGGTGGTTTGTAGTGGTGGTGGCGGTAGTGTTGGTGGTGGTGATGATGGTGGTGACAGTGTTTGTGGTGGTGGTGGTGATGGCAGTGGTAGTGTTTGTGGTGATGGTGATGGTGGTGGTGGTAGTGTTGGTGGCGGTGGTAATAGTGTTGGCTGTGGTGGTAGTGTTGGTGGTAGTAGTGGAGTTGGTGGTTGTGGTGATGGTGGCAGTGTTACTGTTGGTGGTGGTGTATTGTTAGTAATGGTGCTGGTGATAGTATTGCCAGTAGTAGTACTGGAGATAACGATGGTGGTAGTGTTGCAGTAGAGGCGCTAGTAGTGGAGATAGTGGCAGTGGTGATTTGATGATTGTTTGATGTTAAACGCGATGTCAAATGATGGTAAATAGCAACTTGGCATATGATGTTGGTGGTGGTGGTCATGGCGAAAGTAGTGGTGGTGATGGTGGTAACTACAGGTGGGAGGAGGAGGAAAAATCAGAATGGTAACCAACTATGTGCAGTAGCAACAACAACAAACACAACAATGCCACAACAGATACTACAAATACAAGTGCTGGAGGTAAACTGATATCTATGGTCTTTAAACAATGTTTATTTTTCCAAACAGGCATTGCTTGTGGGGGACACAATCCTCGATTCAATCTATGTATAGTTGCTTAACACACACACACACAAGCATGCATGTGTGTACTTGCGCACAGAACAGTCAGTTCCTTCTGAAATGTATTATGAATGAAAAAGTGAAGAGCGAAGCCATCAAACTAAAAATGGTGGCACATAGTCAGCTACGGATTAAGATACAGGAGTGGCTGTGTGGTAAGTAGCTCGCTTACCAACCACATGGTTCTGGGTTCAGTCCCGCTGCGTGGCACCTTGGGCAAATGTCTTCTACTGTAGCCTCGG
>NC_068988.1:64492006-64503491 GCF_001194135.2 Octopus bimaculoides | reverse complement strand
CCCGCTGCGTGGCACCTTGGGCAAATGTCTTCTACTGTAGCCTCGGGCCGACCAAAGCCTTGTGAGTGAATTTGGTAGATGGAAACTGAAAGAAGCCCATCGTATACACTTATATATGTGTGTGTTTGTGTGTCTGTGTTTGTCCCCTCCCCCGTCACTTGACAACTGATGTTGGTGTGTTTGCGTCCCCATAACTTTGCAGTTTAGCAAAAGAGATCGATAAAATAAGTATTAGGCTTATAAAGAATAAGTCCTGGGGTTGATTTGCTCGACTAAAGGCGGTGCTCCAGCATGGCCACAGTCAAATGACTTTAGTTCTATTTTTTGAAACTAAATTTTATTGTTCACTAACCAAAGTTAGAAAAAAAGAAAGAAAAAAAAAATTAGTAGGTAACATCACATCATTATAATACTAAAATTCAAAGACTGTTTATCTGTTTCTGTGTTCTCAGACTTTTAAGAGTTCTACTCTATTTTATCATTCCTAAATTTTATTGTTCTCTAACTGAAGACATAATAAAAAACAAACAAAGAAATATTTTTTGTAGGCAACTTCACGTCATTATAATACCAAAATTCGAAGACTGTTTATCTGTTTGTGTTCTCAGATTTTACCAAAAACAGTAGCGTGTATCCAGTAAGGTTAGTAAGCTGGATGCAATGAAGCCTTAATCCTTTAACATTTAAACCAGCTATATCCAGCCCAAATATTCTACCTGTTTTGACATTCAAACTGACCATATGTAGCTTCTCACACCTACCCTACAATGCCATTTTAAAATAAACCACCTCATTGAAACCTCAAAGCTATTAGATAATGCTTGATTAATACAAAACAATATGAATATATAAGATTTACATTTGACAGAGTAATAAGAACACTGAAAGGTTAAGCTGTAGTTTGCCAACACTTGTTCTAGGATACATAATTGACAAGAAATCTATAATAACAAACATGAAATTCTGTCAGTCTGAGACCCCTGTATCTCAGTCTACATTTGCCCTACATAGACATATACTTTTGGAATCAGGATGATTCTGGGATTGGAAATCTGGCTTTCATCTGGTTCTCGAACATCCAGCATTGGGATCTGGTTTAAAAACATTTGGATTGCTATTTCTAGTAGGTAAAGCTTGGCTGATTCATGCCATCTTGGTTGGCATTTGTCAGATGATGTCAGATAAATGACATTCACTTTGTTAATTTTATGTTGAGATAAGAACTTTGGGATAAATTGGCCAACAGTTGGAATGCAACTTGGGACTGGAACAATTGAATGATTGCATTACAGAATTGATTCTCATCCATCCTAAACCTCTGATCAAACACCACCAGGGCATATAGTCATTATAAACGTATTATAGTCATGCTATTTAACTCTCCTTAGTTTTGGGCCACAGGCTCAATTAGCCCTCCACAGGAACTAGCTTAAAGCCTGCACAGTGTATGGCTTTTAAACTACTATGTTAATAAAACTAGAATTAAATGCTTAAATGTCTGAAGTAAATCAATAAGATTCTAACTTCTGTCCAGTTATTAATTAAACTAGGAACTAGTTTAAATCTTTAAGCTAATCCAAGATTATTTAGAGAATTCCATTCAACTTTTGGAAATCTAAGCCACAGCATCCCTTGTCTGGCTTATCTCTGCTGGTTGTAGACATATCTTGTCCAAAGTTGCTAATTTAGTGTGGATCAGATAACATAATCCAGTGATTAATGATAAGCCCTAATTTTCAGTACCAAGGTAAATTTTGAACTCAGAGCAAGTACATACTGGTACAAACATACACATACACGCACGTGTGTGTGTATATATATATATATATAATAGTCGAGGTGTATAGTATTACCATTCGGTTTTGCACTAGGAGACTAATGGAGTATTAGGTAACAGTCCAATTATGTAACCCTGCACTCATCAGAGTGGAATGAAATTTAGGTGTTAGGGAGGGTATTCAGTTATACAAACCATGCCAAAACTGACATTGGAGTTTGAGGTAGACATGTGGTTTGTTGAATCCAGTCTAATTCTCTGACCCATGCCAGCATGGAAAATAGATGTTAACTGGTGATTGCCATGTAAAAAGCACCTGTGGTGGTGCCATATAAAAGCACATGTAAAAAGTACCAAGTACACTGTAAAGTACTTGGTGTTAGGAAGGGCATCCAGCCATAGAAGCCATGCCAGAACAGACAATTGGAGCCTAGCATAGCTCTCTGATTGGCCAGTAACTGATGAACTATCCAACTCATGCCAGCATGGAAAATGGATGTTAAACAAGGATGATGATGATGATGATGTAATACAGAATAAATAACAAAAATTTTTCAGGTTTCTATTTTAATATATGTGTGTGTGTGTGTGTGTGCTTGTATGTGTGTGCATATGTGTGCGTGTATATGTATACCTACACAGATATGTGCAGAGACAAATGCATATATAAATATTCACACATACTCAAACATATATGTTTGAGTATGTATGTATATTTACACAGAAAGCATTGCTCCAGCAAAGACTTAGTATTGATGGCTTAACCAAACTAAAAAACACACATACACACATACAATTAAACCCATATACACACATACACACAAGCAATATTTTTCTATTTTCTTCTTTGATGCACATCAATGCAAACACCCCCCCTCCCTTTCAACCAAACACCACACATACAATGCACAGACAGAAAATTAGATAGAAATATATGGAAATATATGTACATAACTATAAAGTAGTTGGACATACAGACAGAAAGACAGACAGACAGACAAGATAGGTGTATATCGATAGTCAGACAATCAGACCGAGAGACAGTGATGGACAAACAGATAAATGTCTCAAAGATTCTGATAAAAATTGATTTATTTTCCTATTCCTTTTCTCCCCACCCCCTCATATTTTATATCCTTTTCATACAATTCTTATAACTCGTGTCATTTTCCCACACTTCTAATATATCTCTAGCGTAATATTTAATACTACAGGTCTGGTATCACTTAGGTTTATACCACACTATTCTGATATCCTTAGGGACCATCACCACACCAATATATTGTACACAATGTTGTTGATATTACTTTACACAATTCCTTGTTCTATGATAAATCATCTAAGATCCACCCACATCCTTACTGCTGCCACTGTTGCTTCCAGCACATTTTTACACTATTCCGATATCCTTTTGTGGTCATATTGATATCATTTGCATATTGTTTATGTTATCACATAGTTCTCACATTTTAGGTTGTTATTATTAATGCAGTGTATACTATAATGTGTGTATGTGTGTGCAGAGAGGGAGAGAGAGAGAGCAGTGTGTGTGTGTGTGTGTGTGTGTGTGTGTGTGTGTGTGTGTGTGTGTGTGTGTGTGTGTGTGTGTGTGTGTGTGTGTGTGTGTGTGTGTGTATATATATATATATATGTATATATATATATATATATATATATATATAAGTATAGACATGGCTGTGTGGTTATAAAGTTTGCTTCTCAGTCATGAAATTTCAGGATCAGTTTCCAGGATGTGATGCCTTGGGGAAGCTTTTTTTTTTTACTAAAGTGCTGCAAATAGATTTGGTAGATGGAAACTGAACCCCACCCTACTGGCCCCATCATATAAATCTATGTGTGTATTTGTGTGTATGTGTCTCCTTGTCTTGATATCAAATGATAGATGTAAACGAATATCACGGTCATAGAAGTGGTGTTGTTCATTTGTAATCTTCTGTGGAAGTAGTACCTTGCATGGAATTAAGTAAGGGCTGGTGACAGGAGGGGCATCTGGCTGTAGAAAATCAATGTCAATGAATTTCTGTCTGACTCATTCATTTGACTCATGGAAAAGTGGACATGAAAAATACAATGCAGTATTATATAGATTATACCATATTTTATAGCATATACAATGTTTGTATGTTTGAATGAAAGTTAATTACATTCTAAAAATTTTGTAAAGTCAACAAGTAGAGGGATACTGCAGTAAAGGAAGACCTATCCTTTGGTATAAGGATAAATTGAAGCAATCACTAAAGTCTGTAGAGCTTAATTTGACATCTTGAGAAAGTCAATGCTGAGATCGATCTGCATGGCATAAAATGTGTCATGATGTATTAAAACAATTGGAGGTGAAGCAACAGAACATGTTTGCCCAATTCCAGGGAAAATCAAAATCCTCAGTGTCCCCATTGTGACTTCATAGTAAAATCCATTCCTGGACTCAAATCACATTCATATATCCATTGCAAATAAATGCAGCTTCTTTTATTTTTAAATATCTTATTACTTTTTTTTAAAAAATATTTTCCTTCAAACACTCATATAATGAACTTGACGGGAGTGATCATCATGTTATATATGAATATAACAAAAACTGTAATCAATTAAACATCAAATGGGATGACAGTGTCAAAAATCTTGCAGTCCTTGAACAGGTAAAACATTGCCTCATCTGAGCAAATCATGCCCACTACATGGATAATCCCAGACTGCCTCACCAAATTCTCTACAGAAAAGTTAGCACCAGCAAGAGTGGGTGGCTCGTGCAATGCTACAAAGATCAACTGAAGCGGGCAATGAAGAGCACCCACAATGGCCTAAAATCCTGGGAACAATACATGGAAGACAGAACAGCAGACATCACATCATCAATATTGGCATAGAATGTTTTGTAAAAAAATCAAAGTCCAGTCAGCGCCAAATTAAAGCTTCTACTGCTTAACCAATGAGACCTCCATGGACAATTGCTCCATGCAAAAATTAGTCTTGCCAGCCATCAGAGGCACCAACATAAGCAAGGAAGTGCAAAGAAAGAAAGAAATCGGAAACAATGAGTAGCAAATACCACTGACAATAATTGTGTGGTACATACTATATTATATGGAATATATTTACAGAATAAGATATACTATGTTGTATAGATTTGTATCACATTTATAATATAGTTTAATTACTTGTACTACATCCTCATACCAATGTTGTAAACTTGATATTTTCAGATATATATGTGTTGCAATTTTACAATATTTTGATATCTTTCTAGTCATAATCTAATTAAATTTATCAGTGCAAGGCCAACATATTTTGAGATATAAGGTGTTGTTGTGACCCAGAAAACTTATAAAATTCCTTGCAATAGATTTCAACTGAAAACCCCATGAGCAGTTGGCTCACAGCCAATGATGGAACCACCACCTGATTTGCTCGACCGACTGAATATATTTTTAGCTTTATCATCATAGACAAAAGTCATTTTTAAACTTGGTTACATTTAAAAAAATTTTGTTTTTAACAGAATTCAGAACATAAATATTTATTTGTTTATCTATTTTTCACTTGTTTTGGTTGTTGTCCTGTGGTCATGCTGGAGCATTTAATGAATGAAATCAACCAGGACTTGTTTCTTTTTTTTTTTTTTTAAGTCGGTACATATTCTGTTGGTCATTTTCTTTTCTGTTCGCTAAGTCACAAGAATGTAAACAAACCAACACTGGTTGTCAAACAGTGAGAGAGACACACAAAGCTGAACACAAGCATACATACATTTACATGACAATGTTTGTAGAACAACACTGTAGATGTAGAGAATATGAGTGCAGATCAATTACACACACACACACACACACACACACACACACAGGTTACTGAATTCTGTTAAAGCTAAATTTTACATTATTTACATTTGATGGATATTTGTCCTCATCTTGTTTGTTGTTAACAACGTTTCGGCTGATATACCCTCCAGCCTTCATCAGGTGACTTGGGGAAATTTTGAACCTGGGTTCTCATTCCTGAGGTATTTTTCGATGTTTTTATTATTATTATTATTATTATTATTATTATTCAGGCTCAAAATTTCCCCAAGACACCTGATGAAAGCTGGAGGGTATATCAGCCAAAACGTTGTGTTATCAACAAACAAGATGAGGACATATATCCATCAAATGTAAATAATGTACATAATTCCTCATCTCTTAAATATAGAACTGTAAGCTAAATTTTATTTAACTTTTGTTATGGTACCGTTATGGTTATCTGAATGTGTACATGTGCCTATACATGTGTCCATGTGTTGCTAATTGTGTACAAGGGATATAGAAACATGCTCATGTATGCGTATGTGTATCTAAGCATGTGAATCTATACAAAAACATACATTCACACACCTATATCAATATCTGTTCAAATACTATTATATTAATATATAAATGTTCTTCTCTTATTTTCATAACCCACTGTTTCTGTGAGGTTCATAGGGGGCAGAATTCTCAAACAAGCCCTCCAAGGGGCATGTATCTCAGTTAAGGGGTTTTGACAGCAAATTACTTGGTGACCTTGCTGGTGTTGGTACCATGCAAAAAACACCCAGTACACTCTGTAAAATGGTATAGAGCAGAAACCAAACCAAAGCAGACAGTAGAATTAGCTCCTATCAAACCATCCAACTCATCGTACCTTGGAAAGTAAATGATATACATATATATATATATATATATATATATACACATACATGCTGGCACAAAACATATACTTATAATGTACTGGATACACTAACCCTAAACTAATTACACCATCATAATAAATATGTCCTTGAACTAACAGACTATTTACTCCTTGATAAGTGTGTAACCTTGTGCCAATGGACTATTTAGCACCTTTTCAATAAGTGTACCACTGGACTATTTACAGATTCCCAATAGGTGTGCCCTTGCACCTATGGACTATTTATCCTCACAATAAGATTGTATTTGTGCCAATGGGCTATTTACAGCTTCCCAATGCACCAATATAAGTGTATTTGTGTCAATGGCCTACTCACAGCTTCCTAATAGGTGTGTCCTCGTACCTAAGGACTATTTATCCTCATAACTAGATTGTATTTGTGCCAATAGACTATCTACAACTTCCCAACAGAGGTATCCTTGCACCTGTGGACTATTTACCTTTTCACAGTAATTAGTCTTGCACCAATGGACTATTTATCTTCACAATAAGAGAATATTTGTATCAATGGACAATTTAGACCTTCCCAATAAGAGTGCCAATGGACTATTTACACCTTTCCAGCATGCGTAGCCTTGTGCCAGTGCAAAACAAAACAAAAAAAATCATTACCATTGTTATTATTACTATTATTAGTTGTAGTATTAGTATTATTACGAGTGATTTATTATCTTTCTGGCTAAATAAGTTGCTCAACCCTCAGAACCATTAATAACAGAATTATCTTGATGTATTTGATAATAAACCATGTTACAGCAATATTCTCTGGCTTCTGTCCATCATTTTAGATTCTACACCATCATCATCAGCATCACCATTATCCCTTTCATCGTTTATCACTATCAGTATTTTTACATGTTTTCTTTCAATGTGGCTGTCTGTCTGTCTGTCTGTCTCAATGCATGCGAAGGCATGCGAGTGAAAGCTCATGCATGTATGACTGTGTGTTTGTTTGTGAGTGCTTGAGAGAGAGAAAGAGAGCATGTGAGTAAAGGAGCATGTATGTGTGTGCATATGTACGTGTGTGTGTGTGTGTGTGTGTGTGAGTGAGAGAGAGAGATAGAGAAAGAGAATGCATGTATGATGGCATGTTTGTTGCATGCATGTGCCTGCATATGCATGCATATATCTATATATACAAACATCATCATAAAATGAATGTGAAATGATGATGCATGTGCATATATATGTATATATATATATATATATATATATATATATATATATATATATATATATAGATATCCTCCCACCACTGAAGTTTCCATCAATAATTTATACTACAGCCATACAAGTCCACGATTGTCCATAGCAACATATTGATCTCATTGTCCCATATCTTGTTTTCCATCTTTATCTACCCACCTTTCAAGGAATGAACAGGTGAGTAAAAGCTGACATTTCACCTATCAAACATCAAAGTAATCATTGATAGTTTTTATTTTAACGTAGCAAAAGAAATAAGACAAAACAACCCCAAAAAAACAAACTATTATTAAACCTTAAATCCCAACCTTAAAATAAAAAAAACCTAAATACCTAAGACATGTTTTTTGTCTTGAAGGTTGCAATATAAAGGTTTAACATACTGTTTTTTCTATAATACCAATTCAAAAATGCATTGCTTTGAACTTTATAAGCTTAAATGTCACCTTTTCTTCAGTTACCTGCCCTCATATTTACATCATTCAATTGTTTGTTTTACACACATTTTTCCATGCCAGCATGGGTTGGAAGGAAGTTTTTTTTGAAGCTGTGTTTTATGTTTGGACACTGTTCCTGTTTCTAACCCTTATCTCTTTTTCAAAGTAAGGGATTTTGCTTATTTTTTTCATTTTTATTCCATTGGTCCTTGGAAATGTATATTGATGCAATGTACTGTCAATAGGGAATGTAAACGTTACTGCACCATCGCACTCAGGCAGTGATAACCAAAGACATTGAATATCAGTATTTGCATAGACATACATAAACACACACATCTATCTATCTATCTATCTATCTATTCATCCATCCATCTATCTATCCATCCATCTATCTATCCGTCTATCGTCTGTCCGTCCATCCATCTATCTATCCATCCATCCGTCTATCGTCCGTCTGTCCATCCATCCATCCATCCATCCATCCGTCTATCTATATATCTATCTTTTTTTTTCTTGATCCCTTTTGATCGACTCACCCCTACTTTTTTTTTTCTTTCCCCCTCCCAAAAAGAAAAGCTCTACATTGTATTTGTCCCATCTTTGTTGAGCCCTGTGTGGCTAATAAAAGAAATGTATCTATCTAGCTATCTATCTATCTATCCGTCTGTCTATCTATCTATCATCCGTCCATCCATCCATCTATCCGTCCATCCATCCATCTGTCTATCTATCAAACATTATTCCTTTCTACAAGAGGCACAAACCTTGAAATTTTGAGGGAGCTGGTTAGTCAATTACACTGACCTCCCCACCCCCAGTGCTTGGCAATTAACTATTTCATCAACCGTGAAAAGACGAAAGAGGCAATGCTGGTGCAACCTTGGTGAAAGGGTCGACCTTGGTGAAAGGGTCGACCTTGGTGAAAGGGTCGACCTTGGTGGAATTTGAGCGCAGAATCTAAAGAAGGACAAAACGCCATTAAGCATTGTGTCCAGCATGCCAATAATTCTGCCAGTTCGTCACCTCATTTTGCAGATACAAGTGCTTCTGGTTGAAAGCGCTGCATAATGGACACTAGCAAGCTTACTGGATCATCAGGAGAGAATGTGCACCATTTTGGAGCCTTCATAATCATCAGTTAACGTCCAGTTTTCCATACTGGCATGAGTTGGATGATTTGACATGCAGCTGATCAGCTGGGGAGTTGTCCAATTGTCTGTTGCAGCATGGTTTCTTTGGCTGGATGCACTTCCTAATGCTTAATGTCAAATTGTGTGTGAGTGTGTGTGTCAACATACATGTGTGTGTGTATATGAATGTGTTATGTGTGTGTGTGTGTGTGTGTGTGTGTGTGTATATATATATATATATATATACACACACGCATACATAATATATTATGTGTGCATGTATACATATATGGATGTATACATGTGTTTGTATGCATATCTATGTGTGTGTGTGTGTGTATATATATATATATGTATATATACACAGACACGCACACATGACAATATACAAGCTCCCTCTTTTGTTTGAACAACAGTGGTGGTAGTAAAGGTTGTGGTAAGAGTAGTAACCATGCAGTAAAGTGCAACTAAGCTGCACAGTCAGTATACCAACAGCTGCTGCTGTTTCTGCACTTGTCTGTCTGTGCGTCAGTAGCTTCCTGTGCCTGTTGTCATAGTAACCACATTAAAATTAGTTGATTGTTTTGTTTATTCACTGGGGGACAAGGACACAAAATAACAAACAACAAAAAACCCTGTAAACATTGTTGTTGTCATTTTTTGTTTAGCCATAGGTCATCTCTGATCCAGATGTCCTGTGATCAAAGGCGTTCTAGCCACGACCATCTCAACTTTATTCAGAATTAGTATATCTTGAACTAAAATATCCAAAGCATTCATTCCAGTTTTGACCACCCTGTTCAGTTCATATGTTTCATTGGTACAGTTATATTTTTAGGTGTAGGTGTGTGGTCTAGAAAGTATAAGTTCCTGGTTTCAATTCCCAGACTGGATAATGTCACTCTGTTTTTGAGCAAAATACTTAATTATACATTGTTCCAGTCCCCTCATGGCTCCCAGTTACGTGACACTGGCATCAGCCACAACTACAATTTCACTTGGTTTGACGGGTCTTCTCCAAAGTCTTCGATCAGATTGTGGCAAAGTCTTTGACCAAAGTTTTTGATCAGATCCTCACTATAACACAATGAACACTTCGAAATTATATTTCCAATCATGTAAACCAGTTCAAATATTATTTCAGCAAGTTTTAAATAATTTCTATTATGATGTAGTCCAGGGGTTTTCAAACTTTTTGACTTGCGGACCCCTTTATATTTCAGGCTTTACCTTAGGGAACCCCTTATAAACACTTATGAAATTTATACATAAATATCTGCTTAAAATAACATATATTTTTACATTTATTTATTTAACAGTATTTAACAAATAGGTTTATTGTCAATTAAAAGATTTCGATTAAAAAACATATATAAAATCAAATTGCCCATAAAAAGTATTTGCTGTCCACGGACACCCTGTCTTGTCCTTGCGGACCCTCTGTGGTCAGCAGACCACAGTTCGAAAACCCCTGATGTAGACCATTTACCATTTCTGTGGTGCTGCCCCTTGCCTTGAAGCCCTAAACATGTGCTTATTTTATTTAATGGTTAACCCAGCGCTGGATTTACTCTGAGACCTAGCCAACCTGTGCAAGCATAAAGGAACATATAATGACAATGATGCATACGTGTCCCTCTTAGCTGCTCTTACATTAACCCCTTAACATGCACATTATTCTGTCAAAATGACTAGCAGTATTTCCTCCATCCTTATGTTCTGAGTTCAAATTCTGCTGAGGTCAATTTTGCCTTTCATCCTTTGAGAGTTGATTAAATAGTACCAGTTATGCACTGGGGTTGATGTAATCGACTTAATCCCTTCCTCCAAATTTGAGGCCTTGTGCTTCCAATAGAAAGAATTATTGTTATATATTATTAGGGATTGTATTTTTAAAAAAATTGTCAAAATATTTGGTGTATTGCAGAGTTTTGTTAAAATATATTGTTCTTTCTTTTCTTTTACTTGTTTCAGTCATTTGACTGTGGCCATGCTGGAGCACTGCCTTTAGTTGAACAAATCAACACTAGGACTTATTCTTTATAAGCCTAGTACTTATTCTCTATTGCCGAACCGCTAAGTTATGGGGAAGTAAACACCAGCATCAGTTGTCAAGTGATGGTCGGGGTACGAACAGACACAAACAAACACATACACACACACACACGCATATATATATATATATATATATATATATATATATA